>NC_092067.1:21169865-21239865 GCF_039877785.1 Chaetodon trifascialis
TTTCATCCTCTTTCTGTCTCCTTTGTTTTTCCTCATCCAACCGCTTGTCTCTCTCTCCATCTCGCCTCATCTTTCTTTTGTCTTTGGTCAGTGAAGTTTTAGTTTAAACCCACTTTTTGGACATGTATAGAGTTTATAATAACAATCCAACAGTGCAGTCTGTGTTTGGTTAAAGTGTCCCTCCACCCGTTATTCCAGCATCAAATAATCACCTCGCGTCGGCTTCAAAGGTGGCTTCATGTCACCTGTTTGGCAGGTCAAAGCGTCAGGATATCTTCAGACTGCCCCTGTCAAGCTCACGAGCAGACGATCGTGTTGGTGCTGGCCAGCTGCTTTTTAATTGGTCAGAATAGCTCTGTCCGTCCACATTCATTGGCTAGCCTGTTGAGTCCGCTTCAGCTACAATTTGTTCATCTGATTTGTAGTTCACTGACACGGTTTCCAGGTTACTTCACTCAGTTGTGCTGTCTGAAAAGTAAAGCTAATACTAAAGTGCCTTAAACCTGCAATCTTTCTAATGGCCTGCAGGGGGCGACTCCACTGGCTGCAAGAAAAAGTTTGATTGTATGTCAGCCTATGAGAAAATGACCCTACTTCTCACTTGATTTATTACCTCAGAGTTTATTCGTCTGTCACTAGTTTCAAGTCTTGTTCAATAGAGCATGATGCTAAAACAGACTGTGCTTTAGGACGTGGCTACCTTGTGATTAACAAATCAGTCAGATCCAATCAGAGTCGAGGCAAGGTGTGTCCTCCCCAGCTCCACCCTCTTGTCCAAATATGGCCATTCTGGCTCCGAGAAAGCAAAGATGGCAACGGCCAAAATGCAGACTTGAGGCCTCAGAATGGCAGCCCACAAACCAATGGACGATGTCCGAGTGTCTACTGTTCTTAACACAGTCTGTGGCTTTGTTTGGTGAAGTAATGACTTTTCACTACTAGTATATACTGTAACCAGAATGAATTTGAGCAAACCACAGCGGCTGCGCTCCAGAAAACATGACCATCTTTCTGATTTGCTGCATCACCACTACTCCCATCCTCAGTGCTGACATTTTTGGGTTGTTTTTTGCTTTCCAGTGACCAATGGGAGTTGTTCTCACATGGACGAGGAAGACGACGGGGAGCTGTGTGGACATGAAGCAGAGTTCAGCAGCTCCACCCAGCACTCATATCTACAGGAAAGGTGGGTGGCGGTGGAAAATGTGTTTGATGAGCCTTCAGTTTGCATGTCGTCTGCACGAGGTTTCGTTAGAAGAAAAATCAACTACATTTAGAAAGATACAGTAACCAAGGATTGTGAAGCAAGTGTGCTAAGAATTCTTTAAGAAATAATAATAGTGCACTTATTGTGTAAATGCTCTACCAAAACATTGTCTGGAGTGACCGTCTAATCAATTTGTTCCAGGGAAAACTCTCACATCTCTAGCCCGGCTAAGCCCCAGTCTCCTGCGCAGAACCAGAACCAGAACCAGCGGCAGTTCCAGCACGTTAAAGCCTCCAAGAGCATGGACCTGGGTACGACTCAGAACCAGCAGCCCACTGGTGGGGAGATTTTCCTCTTTATATGCTCTGCATGGTGGCTGCATGTGTCTTTACCTCACAGAAAACGTAAACATTCCTGCTGATGCATGGCTGCTGCGCCAAAGGCATGCTCCTCAAAGCCACATGCAGGCTGACACCTCTGCACACATGCACCTGCGTACTGTCCACGCACGCACATTCTCACAGCTACACATGCACGTGGGGATTTCAGGATGTCTGCGATGTGTCTGTGCGCGCCTGTGTGCTCTATGTACTTACATGGATGGGAAAATATGTTATCTGATTGGTCGTCCAGATGTGGTTTGGTGTGTTTTTCAGTCATCACACCCTTATTTCTGCGTTTGCATGCGTTGTTGCTGTTTGTATGACAGCACTAATGGGTCACACATTGAAGTCTGAAGTGTGGTAATATTTAAGACATAACTAAACAATGTTACCCATTTGTTGCATTGATATCAGAAGATTTGTTCTGCAGAATAAGACAGGTGTAGATTGCAGGTGACACTGAGGAAGTGTATGTTAGCGCAGAGATTGAGGCAGTGAGAGAACGTGGATTGTCTCTTTACCTTGCAGTGGTTTTCTCTCTAAAACTTCAGCTCCGGAGGCTGGACAACACTCAACAGGAATGACAAGCCGTGACACTCTGATTTATTTTTCTTAATGTCCGACAAAGAAAGCAAGAATGGGTCCCAATTTGTGTTCAGCTTCATTATGGTTTTTATTGATGCCTGAAAACATCAGAAAGGCTTCTGCAGCCACTGTGATCCCACTTTCCACATCAGCCTCGTCACCTGTTGCTCCCTGATTGCTGATATTCTGATGTGAGGGTGCAGTGACATTTCAGTGATTGTTAAAAAGTCAGCTTTAGAGGTATGTGCACGTGTGTGTGTGTGTGTGTGTGTGTGGAGTGGGCTTTGTGCATACATACATCTGTGTAATATGACAGTGGATGGTGCCGCACAACAAAAGCTTATTGTTTCAAATGTCACTTCCCTCAGTCCTCCTCCTCACGCCGTACGTGTGTGCGTGAGAGAGGAAATGACAAAGAAGCTGGAGACTGTTTCAACAGTGCAGACGTTGTACTGAATAACAGTGTGATGGTATGTGCCGTATATCTTGGTGTTAACCTCCTTTGTGTTTTCACACACTTGATCTTCACTCAATTTTCGACACACATTTCATTATGGCTTGAATGGCATGATGTGTTTTCATTGCCAAACTATTGAGGAGCAGTAATAACAGCTTATTCACAAATGTGTTTTTTTTTGTGGTTTCTTTACTGACAGCAGGGAAACAGGATTTAGCTAAGATTAAGATGTTGTGTTATATCCAGAAATATTGTGAAGGGGAGGACCTTACATCTTTGGGGATAAATGTTATCCCTGTAGTCTGCCCTGAAATCCCTCTAGATCCCCCTCTGCTGTTTTTTCTTATTCCCAGCATGCCCTCTGTCTCTGTAAAGTTCAGGGGAAGAGCTTGCTCACATATCACAAGCAAGACAAGAATGCCACAACTAGGAAGGTGTGCACAGTTTCAGACCTGGATAAGGGTGAGGTGTATTGCCAGAGTCATGCTGTATTTGTTTTACATCAGATAAGATAGTTTTTACTAATTCTAACAAAGTAGACAATTCATGAGCTTAAATGAACATTTTAATTAAGCGGCATAGTGTCATGTTCAGAATTTGATTGGCTATTTGAAGTGTCAGTCATCTGCATAATTGGTTGCAATTGGCTGGATCTTCACACGGAAGAAGAGAGGGTGGCCCTTCTATTCAACTGAAACTCTTGTTAGTTAGTCTGGTTGGTAGGCTTCATATCGTAGGTTGTGATTGGTCAAATGAGGTGTTATTTGAAACCTGAGACTTCGCAGAGTAACTGGAGACAAAATGACACCTGTATACATAAGTTTACAGAAGTTGTACTTGATTGGGCAGTGCTGACAGAGACTAGAACAGGCTGCTGCAGCGCTGCTGGAACGAAGACAGGACACATGTGGCTTCAACATCTATAAATGTAGAGTGATCTTATTTTTGATATATAACTACATTTACATGCACAAAATATTCCAGTTTTGACGTGTTTGGACCATGAATGTTGCCGTTTCTGTCGTGCATGCGTCTCTGCTCCAGCCTTGCAAACTGTTGAGGTTCAGGAGAGAGCTGACCGTGAACAGGAAAGAGGCTGTGTGTCACAAGCTGCGGTAAATACCCCACAATACTCCCAAAACCTGAGTAATATCAGCATATCCTGCATGTCTTAATAGGAAAATGCTCCTTTAGGAATGAGGCCTAATTTGGACAATCCAAACAGAACATAATGTTTATCCGTTGACCCAATCAAATTCACAATTTTGTCATGTTCTGAATCATTGTCACAAAAACATGACCGTATTTGTCCTTTGTAATTTATTCCTTCTCAAGCTAAACGAGAAACCTCTTTGTTATTGTTTTCAAACCTTCCAGCACTTAATGTCTGTAAATAGTGTCACCCAACTGCTGATAATAGTGTATAATTACTGCATGTCATAATTTTAATTGGTGTCACAGAAAGTGCTTTGTGCATTGTGAGAAGTGCATTTTCACAGAATGTAATAAGCAGTACAGCTGAGGTACGAGTCCGTGCTGTGCTTCGGCTGTTGTGTTTGTGCAGAGACAGAAAACAATCTCAGCATTTCACTCACGGGTCAGTTACATAATTTCATTTTTATTTAATTTGGCCTGATTTCATTTTCCAACTCCGCCCAATTAAAGATTTAAGAATAATTCAAGATCAGTTCCAAATGATGAACTCCCTCCCAGGTTCCTTCTGTCCTCTCTCAGTGTCTGTCCCGTTCTTCGTCTTTAGGTTTTGTCCTTATTTTTCTTCCGCAGATATGAGCGACGTCAGTACTTTAACTGGGTTTATTGTTCGGCGTATGTGTCTGCATGTTGTGTCTTTGTGAGACTCTTTCTAAGACGCCTCTGTTTGTTTCACACACGTGGCATCTACAGATATGCTGAAGTAGGCACACACACACGCACACGCACACGCACACGGTTATCCACAAACTGCTGGGCTGCTGAAGCAGTCCTGTTGATCCACCGCAGACAGATGCCGTCAGACACACACATGCAGCTAGAATTACGCTGTAGGCTTGGTTTTCATTAGAAAAGTATTTGCTGGGAGAAGCCATGTCACTGCTTGGTTTTTGTGGTGGGTGTGTGTCTGTGTGTGTGTGTGTTTGAGTGCTACCAGTCAGCGTGTTCCTTGTTGGCATTGGCCTGCCTTGTGGCTTTTGAAAGGAGGCAGAAAAAGCAAAAGGAAGACTGTGGGAGAGGTAGAAAGTGAAAGGAGGATTAACAAGGAGCAATGATGGAGAGTGTGGTGATCAAAGGAGGGGAAAAAGGGAGGAGAACCCCACTGGATGATATCAGTGTAACTGAAGACAAAATGAAAACGTTGAGAAGAAAAGTGAGGGTAAAGGGCAGGAGGTGAAAGGGATAGGTTGAGGGGAAGTGGCAACAGGAGAGAAAGGGGAGAAGAGACCGATGGAGAGGAGGGAGGGTGGATGACAAATGAAGTGAGAGAGAGAAGGGAGGAAGGGAAATGACTTCAGTAGCAGCGAAGCTGACTTAACATCACAGGAAAAGCCAGCAGCTGCTCCGCCATCTTGGAAAAGAAGGCAGAATAATCGAGAAAGAGGTGGAGAAGTGCAGTAAGATTTAAACAGGTTTGAAGTGGTAGAGATAAGGGGCACGTGGACAGCTGTTTAACTTTTTCACATTTAGTAAGCCAGGCACAAAAAAACAAATGCAGAAGTCAAGAGAAGGAATCCACAGCCATGTATGCTAACATGTGTGTCCTTTATTTCAGTGGCAGATGAGAGCAACGTCGGATCGCTGGCTGGAAGCACTGCAGGTGAGACAAATACAGACAGGGGACAGAAATACTGTTTCTCTCCTCTCTCTCCAGTCGCATTTACGTACACTTCACTTTTCCTCCTGCATCCTGCCTCGTCTGTCTCCTATACACTTCACCACACTCCTCCCTCTAGAAAAAGCCCCTTGATTTGTTAGAAGTGCTGATGAAAGTAAGATGTGCAGATGGCCTGCAGAGAGAGAAGGGCCGACACTATGGCCACCTCTTAAAGACGCACGGTCGAGCTTGTACTTAGATAAGAGAGAGAATGAGAGAGGACACGCTGATGCTTCACAGCCTCACCTGAGTCGCCTGCGCACACACTTTAAAAGTTGAACGCCGTACTTTTCTTTTTCACTTTGCCTTGAAGGTCTCCCCCATTTCATTTGTAGCTACTCGAATGTCAGAGCACTCTACTTCATGCCTTTATTGTGTGCGCGCGCCCATATTGCTGTCTGCCACTTGATTGTTGTCAATCAGTCCAGCCTTTTTCCACATTCTGCTGCGCCTCCATTTTTACATGGTGGTATCGACTTTTATGTGCTGGGTGCATAATCATTATGAAGGGAGCAAGCAAGGAGATACTAGGGGAATAAAAGACAAGATATGGAAAGAATGCAAGGCAGAGTTTAACATTTATTTTATTAGAGTGAAACCCTAATAAAACGACTTCTTCTAACAGCTGGACAGATGGAGAAAACATCTTTTTTCTGTCTTTAGTTTCAGTTTCTCATGAAGCTTATTGCACCTGTAGTCCAGAAAGCATGGCGCATGAGCCAGACAGTGGTTGGGACAGTGTTTTGGACAAGATGTAAAAAGGAAGACAGAGGTACAGGAAAAGAGGATTACCTCAGAGGGATTGAAATGGTAAACATGAAGAGGTAAGGCTTTGTGGGAAGAAGAAAAAAAAAGAGATGCTGTACAACTGTGGTGTCGTAGACTCTGGCTGCATTTTCACTGGAGGTTTCCAGCACATAGCTTTGGATGGTCAGCAAAGTGAAACCGAACATCTGCTGTTTTTGTCAGCTTTTATTAACTACGACGACATTTACGTGGCCCTGTTCGCTGTCAGGAGACTGTAAAATGGAAAGACCTTGAATTAGGATGAATTGGTTACAGATGTAAAATGGAGTTAGTCTCATTGTCAATTATTTGTTTTCCAGCACATTTTCTGTCGTTGACAGAGCTGAGAGAAAAATAATAAAATCCTGGGAAATGCAGCTGGTAATTTAGGATGCACAGTACGGTATTCTAACAAAGCGATGCACAGTGAACCTGGAGTTTCAGTGGCTAAAGGAGGAATACGAGTCAGATTCGCTGCATTAATGTATTTTGTTCAGTTTGCACACCTTTATTGAGCTGCTCTGTAGGCTTCAGCTTGTTTCTGATGTGCCTGTTTAGAACATGTGCTGCAGAACAAAAATAGTTTATAAGATCTGCCCTGTCCTCTAACTCTGTTTTTATTGACTGAAATCTAAGACAGGGACAGACAAGATGGCAATTTCAGCAAGTTTAGCCCAATCATTGTGTTTACTGCTGCCTTATCTGTTATCACTGAACCTTAATTGAGCTGAATTTTAGCTTGCAGTGATGCATGAAAGTCGTGAAAACAGTTTTTAACATGCAGATCTCACCATAGTTTCCAGCTACTTCTCTTCTCTCCAGTAATATGCCTGTTGAACTTTCGGTAAAGCCTTTAAGGGCCCCTATCTTTTTCCCCCTGTATGATTTCCAGACTTTTTTTTTACTGAAGCCTATTTACACATTCTCTGTACCTGTTGCTTGTCAACGTGTCTCCTGTTTCATAAAGCCACACAGCCCAGAGAGCTGTTAAAGAGAGTGTGCGCCTGGCAAGCCACAGCTTTTTCCAACCCACTTTCCTTCGCTCTAATGTATTTTTTATAACTGAAATGCTTCCAGCAGCCCTGCACCGAGCCGTCAGACAGCTGCATGGACTTGAGGGGGGGGGGGGCATGTGTGTGGGGTGGGGTCCTGGGAAGTGAGGAGTTTAAAGACAATGACTTCTGGGAATGCTGTTTTCACTTCCAGAAGCGGTCTTTCCCTCCACACCTCAAGAAACTGCTGGGCACCACAAGTGCACATGGTGCCACGCACGCACGCACGCACGCACGCACGCACGCACGCACGCACGCACGCACGCACGCACGCACGCACGCACGCACACACAAAACTATTACCATTATGGTAATGTAATGGTAATGGAAAGTCTCCATCATCCTGTGGAAAATATGAACCTTGGAAGATTTCATATTATATTATAATTTTGCAGAATCCGAGATGCAAAGTGACGGAAATTGGAGACCTTATTACAAAAGTGTGTGCATGTGTGTGTGGAATCCTTCCCCAAAAGTAAGCGAGTGTGTGTGTGTTTTTGTGACTAAATGCTTTCCCTGTGTGGAGATGCTGAGCAAATTTTTGAAACTCCCGTCAATAAATACTAAAAAAGAAACCACTTGACATTAACAAATAGCTCGAAAAGTCCTCCGTTCAGCACTCCACTTTCTAAATATCAACACGGACTAAGAAACCATGTAAACACGCTACTTGAGTGTGTGTGTCAGGCGCTGTGGTGTGACGTCTTTGTGGTGACACTGAGAAACAGGAGCTCAGTCATTCTGATAATAAATCAAATCAGCTGTGGAAGAGCGAAGTCCTGAAATACAGTTACAGCGACAGGATGGATGCTTCAGAATAAATCACAATTAGAGATCATTCAGTCACTGTCGTAATGTTCATTACAGCCACACACACACACACACATACACACACACACGAACAGTATCGTGGTGAGAAATGGAAAGAAAAACATTATATCAGCCCGTATGTGCACTGATTCTCTCCTCGAGCCCCTTTAAATAGGACAGTACAGGCAAACTGCTGACGGGACATAACACAAACGGTTGCAGCTGTGTTTCTTTCGCTGTGTTTTCCTTTGGTGATGGGGACAGCCCGGAGCGCTCTGTGTGTGAGTGTGTGTCCCAGAATCAGCGTATGAGAGATGTTTCCTTGTGAAAATAAATGGCGAGCGGCAAATATCCACAGGAATGATGAAAAGGCTGACGAGGGAAAGGGAGAAAGTGACGGCCTGTGTGTGTGTGTGTGTGTGTGTGTGTGTGTGTGTGTGTGTGTGTGTGTGTGTGTGTGTGTGTGTGTGTGTGTGTGTGTGTGTGTGTGTGTGTGTGTGTGCGTGCACGCACGTTGCACAAACGTCCTCATGCACCTCTTAAAAAGGGCTCTTAAATGTGTGTGAAGGTGTTTAATAGGCGTCCTAACACAGGTCCTTTCTAAAGAAGTGACGACTGGTAAAACGGTCTCATTGTGTGGAATTACTACCATCTGTCTATACTTGTGAGGACACGCTCGCAAACACGAAGAGCTCCTCACCCGTTAACTTGTATTTTGACGTTAGCAGCTGCAGCATTTGTTTGCTTTCGTTGGTTTTTAATATCTCTGTGTCGCCTTGTTTTGGTTCCTCCACCCACCGCCGGCTCTCGGTCACTCTCTCCTCTCCCGCTCTGTCTCTCCCTCACTCTCCTCCGTGCCAACGCCATTCAGGCTTAGAGGCTGACAAACAGTCAGAGGAGCTTAGAACGAACATCTCTCTGGAAGTGTGTGTGTGTGTGTGTGTGTGTGTGTGTGTGTGTGTGTGTGTGTGTGTGTGTGTGTGTGTGTGTGTGTGTGTGTGTGTGTGTGTGTGTGTGTCAGGGGTATATTGTGTTGCTGGGGGAGACTGGTGCAGTCCATTGTCTGAATCTCTCCCCAGTGGAACTTTGACTTTGACTACGACAGTCACACACTGACGAGACTCTGCCAAAACTGTGTCTTTAGAGAGCCACATCTCCCCGTATCCCTCCCTGTGATTGTCTCTTCATTCCTCTCATCTCTCCCCCCCCCTCTCTCTCTCTCTTTTGTTCTTTTTTTTTCTTTGTTTCCTGGTATCTCTGGCTCTTTCAGACTTTGCTGTGGATTTAACCTGAGAGCCACCTTGTTAGACTGATGTGGATTGATGGATTAATTTGTCACAGGGAGAGTAGTACATCCTTGTGTGTGTGTGTGTGTGTGTGTGTGTGTGTGTGTGTGTGTGTGTGTGAGAAACTAATTCAAACAGCTGAAATAAGCAACTGCTGCTTCTCCACTCGTTTTTCTCATCACGCTTCAAGTGTGCGGTTGTGTGCGTGCTTGATCTTGAATACCTTTTTTTTCTTTTCTATTACAAGGTATCTGCCTCTGTCTGATGTGTTTAGCACACGCTGTTTAGACTCACTGTATTTGTTGTGTGTACTCTTGGCTGCCTTTCTGTATATTGAATGCCCTTTGACCCCTCTCCATCTCCCGCAGTAAGCCAATAAAGGTGAGCAGTAATCAGGAGATGGTCAGCGCTGTCGCTTCTTGCTGGTACAGCCATTCATCTCTATCAGGCTGCACACACTGATCACCGACATGGACTGCACTGTATATTGTATGATGCTTGAGAGAGAGAGAGGGAAGCCATTTGTTTCTGTCCTGGACTAATCACTTACATTCCCTATGATGGATTCATTTTGGAGGAGTTTGTGGAAGAGTGTGTGTGTGTCTGCTTTTTTGTGGACAGTAAAGATTCTGTCTGCTGTAACTCTAGTCAGCATCTCCAGTTACAGGAAGCTACCACTGGGACTACTTAGAAATTGATTTGAGTAATTTCCAGGTCCGAATGAATATGGGAAAAACAAAGGAGAGCACGAGAGAGAGGGAGTGCCACCTCAAATAACCAAATATTAAGCTTTTGTTAAGGTGCGTATGGAAGCCATACCTTCATGGCTGCGTTCATCTTGTTTTCTGCACACAGTGAATAACTGAGGCTGCACATCCACTCATTTTCAGTTCTTAACAAAACAAACAAAAAAAAATCATCCAGCTTTCTGCATAGAAGTGCGGACTGAACGGTAAGAAGGAAGGACAAGTTTTCTGAGGACCGGCTCGACAATCCCAAGCTCTAAAAACTCACACATGAGCATCTCAATGCAGAACTGTCAGGACATTGAGAGGACACGTCAGCTGCAGGTGGGAATCAGGCCTGCTGCCTTGTTACGGGATGATTTCTGGCCTGCAGACATATTTGCGTTTTTATATCTTTTAAGGTTGTTGCTGTTCAGTGCAGCAGCTCGGAAGGAAACCAGTAAACAGTGACATGAGGCTGAGGATGATGTCACATGTTGTTATGGTTTATGATGCCCGTTCAATTATTATGGAGCCCTGTGGGATAACAAAACCGCATTTCATCTGCTGGGAGATTGAATTGTAGAACACACATGTATGTATTATATGTAAGACACTTCCAAAGATCTCACAGCAGAAACACAAAGCAGCGCTCACACACTCACTGATGCTTTCAGTGCAGGTTTACACACCGTGTCCTGCTGTAGTGAAATGTTTCCACTTTGATGAAGCATTTTTCTTTAACTCTGTGCTGGAACACGAGGAAACTTCCAGCGACGGGACAGCGAGAGAAGTCGAATTCGAGCGGCGTCTGAGTGTGTATAATGTCGAGATGGACAGCAGAAATTGAGTTGCCTCTCCTTACGAGAGCTTCTGAAGCGTGATTGGGTGCAGGAGAAGTTGTCGCTGTTGCTGAGTCCTGCTGGCTTTGTTGCTGCAGCGTGCTGCTAAGCCGCTCCTTGGTGTAATTTTGACTTTGAAAGTAGCCCATTGCCTTCCTGCCAACAAAATAGCCTTGGGATAGCTTGGCGTTCTCTTTCTTTGTGTTTTGTTTTTAATTTTTTATTTCTTTTTTCCTCCTCCTCCTCCTCCTTCTCCTCCTCCTCTCTCTCTGTCACTCCCATCCTCTCTCTTTCATTCCCAGGCTCTGTCTCTTTGTTTCTCTCTCTATAGCATCCTCTCACAGTGTCTGTTTTCTCTGCCAACCCCCCACTCTCGTATCCTCTCCCTCAAACCACTTTGTTGCTCTTGTCTTGCTTGTCGTCCTCTCTCTGTCTTTCTCTCTCTGTCCCTCTCTCGCTCTCTCTCTCTCTCTCTCTCTCTCTCTCTCTCTCTCTCTCTCTCTCTCTTTAAAAGCAGCTTAATTCTATCATCTTACAGTTGGACAGCAGTAATTACATTTATGACACAAATCCTGCTACTCACAGCAAATACTGTGTGTGTGTGTGTGTGTGTGTGTGTGTGTGTGTGTGTGTGTGTGTGTGTGTGTGTGTGTGTGTGTGTGTGTGTGAGAGAGTGTGTGAGTGAGTGAGAGAGTGTGTGCGAGTGCATGCATGTTCATCACTGTGTTTGTGTGCTTGTAGTTGTATATCTGTATTTGTGTGTGTGTGTGTGTGTGCGTGCATGCGTGCGTGCGTGTGTGTGTGTGTATGTGTGTGTCTGAGTGAGAGAGTGTGCGTGCGCGTGCATGCATGTTCATCACTGTGTTTGTGTGCTTGTAGTTGTATCTGTATTTGTATTTGTGTGTGCGTGTGTGTGTGTGTGTGTGTGTGTGTGCGTGTGTGTGTGTGTGTGTGTGTGTGTGTGTGTGTGTGTGTGTGTGTGTGTGTGTATGTGTGTGTGTATATACTGTTCATTCCCGGATAACCCAGCCTAGCACCACTAAGCTATTTATAATACTGTTTATTTCGTCGTACTACCGAGCCCTGTGCAAACACAAGTTTGGGCTCAGAGGTCACTGTCTGCACACATACCATGTGTGTGTACCATCTGTGTTAGACCTCTCAAAATGACTGCAGTTACCCACAAACTTTGCAGATCCCCAATGGAAAATGAACCTTGACCCTGCCTCCAGTCTCTGCCTTTTAATGAAGATCATCACATGCAGATCTCATGTGGAATGTATTCATCTATAGAGAGGAAGCTGCGTCAAAATGGCCGGCGTGATTCGTGCGTACGAATCTAGACACGTCCTTTGAGCCTAAGTGTGCCGGATTATGAATTCAATGTAAGTGAGATGAAACCGTCAGATGCTGGTTTAACTTTGAGGGCGCCTGTGTTTTCAGAATGTTGTTGGCAACTGCAAACATGTTGGCTTTCAGGACGCTGATTAGAGAGTGAATAAAAGGAATAATACATCAAAATCCTGGACAATTCATGTTGAGTTTATTCATGCCTTTGGAGCCATTGGTTCAAATGTTACTGGCAGCTTTAATCCACAGTCCTTAGAGTTTTCAAACAGTGACTTATCTATTGAAGTGAGCACATGTAACCTTTCTTAAGAATACACACCACTCTCAACGCTTGGATAGATTTATTTTTGCATAGGCTGTTTTATATATTTATATATATATATATATATATATATATATATATATATATATATATATGTATTTTTTCTCTAGGACTGAAGACTCCGCTGTGCTCTTTGACCAATGATCTGATAAAGTTTTTAGTTTTAAGTTTATAGTTTGCTTCAGGCTGCTGGCCAAGGGTGCACAGTCTGGGACATGATAAAGCTGGTTATCATTGGTCACAGCACATGCAGGTGCTTCTTTGATTAACATGCTGTGACATATATGAATGCTGAACAGACCCTGCTGACCTTGATTTTTTGATCACGGTAGCTTGAAGAAAAGACCTGAGTGACTCATTGTAAAGGAGAAGGTACATTTGGAAGTTCAGTGGTGCAGAAAAGGAAGAGAAAAGGCGATGAGGTCAGTCATGTACTGATGTGTCGTAACCGAGCTCTGGAGGCTTGACTTGTGTGCAGTGTGATTTTCATTAATAAAAGTGTCTATTTCCCTTTTGGCCCATAGAAACCTTGTCAATCTTTTTCCATCTTTATCTCCACCAGACCTAAGATAATCCAGCCGTATTTTTTGAGCATATTTCTAATCATATGTCTGAACACCTCTCGTGGTTGCAGTGATTCTCAATTTTTGAAAACTCTGCTTTACTGACTGCTCTGTTTTGTACCAACATTGACTGCTGACTCCTCGTCGGGGCCACAAAAGATCAACAACCTCTTCAGTTTTGAATCTTGATTCGTCCATGGCGGTCACGGAAGTGTTGGCGGATTCTTCCGGTGGTGTTTTCACTTTGAAGCTAACATTTTACATTGCTGGTGTTTTGGATCTTGCGTATTGTCTTTTCCGTTGTTCCACTGCTCATTCATGCACACTGGACACTCTGCTCTCCACCCACACTCCCATAGACGCACCTGGCTGGGATCTGCACTCCTGCATTTTGGGTTTTACAGGAGGATGAGAGGCACTTGTGCAAATGTTCGAGCATCACTGTCATTCTTTCTAAATGTCTTGTACAATTTCAAAGTTTGGAAACTTCATCCCTGCCATTGTGTGGAATGGATGTAGACTCGACTGATGCATGCATAGTGGGTGGGTGGGATATGGATTGTTGTGACAGCAGCTTGTGCTACTTACAAGCACACTTACGTTAATCTTCTGTGTGTCTGTTAAAGTGTATCCATAAAAAGCTAGAGAATCAGACTCAGGCTTGCTTCAGTATAGATTAATCACAAAACACTTGTTTAACGTTTACTGCCTCAGGGTGCATCTCAGCGTCACGTGGACCGTGTTCATGGATGGGAGTGTCACAAGTTATGGCCCTGTCCATCTTCCGCTCTGAGCAGCTGGCTTACATTATGCATGTGCATACATTCAGTGTGTGTTATTACTCTTTGTGTGTGTTTGGTTAATGGTTGTTTAAATAGATGTGGAAGTCACATCAGCCCTCTCATCTCCTGCTTTTAGAAAAAAAAACCAACACACACACACTCACAAAGAGCAGTCGTGTGTATAGGGAATCATTAGCTAAAGTGATGCAGGTTTAGCTATCATGAATCACAGTGGCATCATATCGACAGGCCAGAGCCAGCAAGGAATCCAAAATGTGTGTGCGTGTGTGTATGTGTGTGTAAGGATTACCAGTATTTTGAGCTGGCAGCGAGCCCAGCCTTCCTCCCTTCCTCCCCATTTTTCTCTGTCTTCCTCTCTGCCACCGTGGTGTTCCCCGGAGGAAACTTAATTTGCTCTCTCCCTGTCGTCGTTCCTCCTGTCCCTTCTCTCCGCGTCTCGCCCGCCGTCGTCTTGGGTGGTGGTCGGTGGCGAACCAAATTGGAAGCACACATCACCTTCTCTGCCTCTTTTGTTTTACAAGCAGCAATCCTCACAAGTGGTGGGAACATCACAGCGGGCTTGAGGCTGAACTCGGTCCAGCTTCAGCAGTCAGCCTGTCATTCGCCTCGGCTGGGTTCCTGCAGCGTACAGTAACAGTGGCTGGACAGTGTGCTTAAAGGAGAGCATGCAAAGTTCAGCACGCCTCGCCTTTTGTTTCCGCGAGGCTTCTTTACCTCGCTCTCCCTCGAACACCTCCACCATTCCTCTGTCTTCTCATCCGTCGCTCTCCTCTTCATCATCCTTTCTGCTGGATCCCTCCCTCCCTCAGTAATATCTCTCACGGTATACTTGCGATGATGGATGGAGAACCAGCAACAGTGAAGCAGACCTCGCATCCATCACAAACTCAACGACGGCATAGTTAACTGCATCACTGTTTTTTTCTTTTTTTCCTGTCTCTGCTCTCCAGAGATCAGCCGTGTCGCAGTCTTTCTGGCTTTTAGCCAGTGTTTCTCAGAGGCTTTTTAAACCAATCACAGCAAGGCGCAGCAGAGTAAACCTGTCTGACAGCCTGGTCAGACCTGGGCAAAATGGTCTTCTGATTGTAGCTGTATTTATCACAGTAGAATTGTAATAAAACTGTATTCAAAATGAATACATTGCTCCATTAAGTATTAATAACAAATATAAATTCTGGTTGCCACCTCTCAACAAATGTGCCATAATCATACCGTGCCAAGTCACCGGTGGTCCACCAAAACAAGCAGGTGGACTGAAACATATTGTATGTGTTACCCTGATCTGTCTGCTATTCTGTCTCCCTCTGCCCTCCCCAGCTCCATTGCCTCCTGTGGAACTCGGGCCCACCCTCGGCTTGAAGAAGTCCAGTTCGTTGGAGAGTCTCCAGACGGCCATGTCAGAGGTTAACAGGAAAAACGAATTCCTCCCATTCCACCGTCCTCGCCAAAACATGGTCAGGGGACGAGGCTGCAACGAGAGCTTCAGAGCAGCTATTGATAAATCCTATGATGGGCCACCTGAAGATGATGATGGTAAGGGATGACGAAGCAAAGCAGCAGCATTGTCCTACAATCTGTGACTCAATTGCGATCCGGACTTTAGCTTTAAATACTCATTCAGGAGCTAAATGGTAGCTGGTTACTTTGGTTCACCAGAAGCTACGTTTCAATTCCCAGCTGTGTTATTAGCAGCAAACTCTTATCAGTCACCACCAGAGTAATGAGTCGGGCTGTTTCAGATCACTGCAGTCACACAGGATAGGACTAATAGGGCATGTCAACAGCACACACACGCCGTGGCCGCATCTGTCACCATCTTTCTAAACGCTCAACACTTTGAGAGCTGCTGTTAATTGACAGAGAACAGTCCTCTGACGCGCACTCGACATCTCTTTCCTTCTGTGCGCCTCTGCATTCGTACACTTTTTCTCAGGCTTAAATCACAGTTTCACTTGAGCGGCGAATGTAAATTCTTATCAACTGCAATCTGTCGGTTTTTGAGTGGTAGATCAGCAGGAAGGCGCACATTGCTAACGTTTTGACAGTGTGAGTGCACAGCGAACATTGAGTCAGGGTTCTTGTGTAGCTGCTGCATTGTGAGATGAATCCGGCTAATTCCACAGCGCTTCACAGTTTCCAGTGAATTTAGTTGTAAAGAGGACTATTCAGCAGAGGCTTTGAGTCACTGCCTTTGATGTCTCACGTCAGCTGGGATGGATTATTGTGCGGAATAGTTGTTTGTCGTCCTCTGTCTTTTTTTCGCATGCTGCGCTGCCGTCGCCCGTGTGTTACCTCACTTATGTTTCCTGTTTTTCTTTGATTCATACTTCTTGTGTCTCCTTCTTCACACACCATCCTGACAAGTGGTGGGAATCAGATCAGATGTTAGCAAAACAAATCCATACTATGCTGGTTTGCGGTGAGTTCTGTGCCACGACATTGTAAAGAAAACAGAAGCCAAGTACAAAATAGAAAATGTTCTTTTAACTTTTGTTTTTAGCATCTGCTCGTGTTTAGCGTAGCAGAAGAAATACCGTGGCGAGTGGCTGAATATGTTAAAAAGTTTTTGGTAAAAATGACTCCTGACATGTTGTTGCAACCAACCAAACCGACCTTGATTGACCAAGTTTTCCATGTGTGTCAGAATGGACCAGTGGTCTGCACATATTCTTGTTAAACACGTTTGGTTTTCCTGCCTTCGCCGTTTGTTTTTGAAAACAAAGTTCTTTTTTGCACTGACTGACTGGTTTAGTTTACGCACACACATTTGTATATCTGTCCTTGGAAGGACCCTCATTGACATAATGCATTCCCTGGCCCCTGACTTAAACCTTAACCATCACCCGACCCTTAAAAACCGAGTCTGAGCCCTCAAACAGCCCTTTGAACGTCCATCTGTACGTGAGGACCGGCCGAAATGTCCTCACTTTCCAAAAATGTCCTCACCCCCGAGGTCTAAAGCTCAAACTGGTTCTCACAAAGCTAGCTGTGCAAGTACGTATGCACAGACTCACACACACACACTCTCAAACACACAGTACATACAGTCGAGGACTGTAACTGCCAAAATAATAAAAAAATAAAAAGTTTCATACAGATGCTGCGGTCATTTTCAATTTTTAAATCCTTATGGGATGAATAACCAGGTTCCTCACACACACACACACACACACACACACACACACACACACACACACACACACACACACACACAGAGAGAATCGCGATTCCATTCTGCTGCTAGACAGTCTTTGTAATTAAGGCTGAAGTGAATATCCACACGAAGTTAAATCTCAATTGAATGAACTAATTTGGTTTGGTTATCTTATAAAATCTGACAAGTATTCTGAGTGTGTGTGTGTGTTCACGTGTGCGCGCGTGTTCACGTGTGCATGAGATAATTGTAATTCAAGGCCAAGCCTCCAGTCTGTCGAAGAAGTGAGATGAGGAGCAGACGAGGTTTGGTGTCATGTGCCTGTGTGTATGCGGCTCTTCATTTATGGGGATGTGTGTCGTTGTTTGTGTTTGTGTGATAACCTCATATGTGAGCTTCACTGTGCTGCATTAAGCTGCGGGATTTTGCAAATGCTACTTGATTTTTACTGTTTTCATGAGTCATTCTGGCAAAGCGCGTTAGCTAAATGCCGACGCTCTACGGTTATACAGTATGTGCACTGGACTGTGCTCTGCAACTGACTCTGCGACTCCATGTTAGCTTGAAATTCAAGACACTGAAGACTCAGCATTATGCAAACACTAAATGATGATGAATTATCTGATGTCCTGTTTGCGTCAAACCGGCAAAGAAGGGATTTGCTTTGGACAAGTGTCTGCTGAACGAATGAATAGACTCATTGATCAGGCCTGTGGTTGGCTGGGTCGTGGTTGGTGTGGTAAATGCTCCTGTCATTAGTCATGACTGTCATTTGATGGTCTGTGACAAAATTGCTTCTTACCTTCGAACACCTGGCGATGCTAAGACATGAACTTGGAAGTACTTATGTCACGTGTTGGTTGAGTCATCCCTGCAGGCCAATAAGTCTAATAGATAAAAGTGGGATTAGTCAATTTTACCTTTAAGTTGCTTTAATTAGGATTTCAGTGATAAATCTTTATCATGTGGCTTTATCACTTCCATAAAGCATCTCATTGGTAATCCTATCTTAAAGAGTTTTTTTACTTCAGTTTAAATCTCACAGACTTATGGAAGTGGAAACAGCCCAATGCGATTATTTTCCTTTAAAACTTTTTCTACTCTGTTCTCCCTTTTCCACACGCCAGCTCTAATTCCCACCTTTCTCCTTTTCTTCTCGCGTTCCCTATAGATGATGGTTCGGAGCCGAGTTCGGGCCGGGACACCCCTGCAAGTAGCTCATCCCGCCAGGGAGGGGGGGATCGGATAGAGGAGAAAGGCAAAAAGGAGAAGAAAAAGAAGGCGAAAACAAAGAAGAAGGAAAAGAACAAGGGGAAAGGAAAAGAGAAGAAGAAAGCAGAGGAGCCCGAGGAGTCGGAGAAGAAGAGCAAGAAAATAGGCTTTGGCCTGCTGAGGTTAGTAACTGTGTGTGTGTGTGTGTGTGTGTGTGTGTGTGTGTGTGTGTGTGTGTGTGTGTGTGTGTGTGTGTGTGTGAGTGAGAGAGAGAGAGAGAGAGAGATAGAGGAGGAAGTTTTTGTTTTTTAATCTGGGTCGGCCTGGGTTAGCTGCGGCTCAGGAATTAGAGCGGGTCGTCCGCTAATCAGAAGGTCGGTGGTTGCAGATGGCATGTCGGAGTGTCCTTGGGCAAGTTACTGAACCCGACATTGTTCCCAGTTTCTGCGCCATTAGTGTGCGAGTGTGTGCGTGAATGGGTGAACATGCGTAGAATCATCGTGGGACGCTTTGGATGGAAAGCTCTCTCTATTTATCATTTAAGCCTGCATTTGTTGTGGTCATACGCCTGTTTGTATTCATGTGTGTCCTGTTAGCATGAGGTCACTGCAACAACCAGCATTTTATTTCATTTCATTTATTATTTTTTTGATTTAATGTCATAAAATCAGATTAATGGAGCTCGTAAACCACGAATACATATAAATCTTTTCTATCAGTAGGGCCACATGATTTAGCACAATGCGCACCTCATGCATTCACACCATATCAGATAAACATGAACACTGGGGTCTTTTTTCTACTCATGGAGCACTATCACATGCTCACAGGCACACAAAGACCAGTCTAAGAGCGCTGCCCCAATTTCCTTAAGAGCTGTGGAAAATTATCTTCTGGAACTATTTCGTGTGATTAACTTAAGTGTGAACGGGGCCCAGGTAGACACGCAGCATGAATGAAGTGTTTCAGTGATGATACTGTCTCCCCTAATTCCTACCTGCGATCAGGTTTTTTCACCACGCTCGCGTCTGGGACGGGATTTCACATGACCATTTTACAGATACAGATCCCAAGAAAAACACTTGCTTGCAATTTGATCTGCGAAATACACCCTCAGCCTTTCAAAAATACTCTCGCAAAAGCAATCTGTGTGAACCAGGACATAGAAAAACACTTCCAGATTTCAAAGTCAGATTTTATCGCAGTGATTCAATCTCAGAATTGCATGTTATTTAAAGTGGAATATGAGGCAATTAGACTAATATATACTAATTTTGCTTGACTGAACAGGTTCAGTGCTTTCTTTGACAGTCTCCACCTCTTTCTTCACCTCTTTTCCACCTTGTTTTCCTAACTTGAGTGTGCTTTCACTCTCATAGCTTTAGTGTTTAGTCATTAGAGAGAGACCTTCCCCTGGTGAGCAGAAATATTCCTTTTATGGTGTTAAAATGCCGTCTTTGTCATGCGGTTGAATGTCTGAATGGCTCTTAATACCTGGATGGGAGAATGGATGGAAGTAGGTATGTAATGTCTTAATACAGCATGTCCCTTCCTTCTTTACCCGCTTGTTATATTTGTGGTTTTAGTTCAATGTCAGACCAACCCACCTGCTTAAATATCGGCCTCTATCTTTTTCAATTCCTCCTGAGGTGGAAGCCCTTCAGCCATTTCAGCCCTTGACTGCACAATATACAACTTTAAGATACATTTAATGGCCTTTACGGCCCTTATTTTTCATATAGTATTTAGTTTTATCATGTGATTCTTCAAGCTTCAGTGAAAAGACAAACCCCAACTGTGCGAAAACTCAGAATCCCAGCTTAACGTTCTGCCGTTCAGCGCTCATGCACTGTTGGATGTTAGAAAACAGGAGCCGAATTCGCTCTGTGATAACAATAAGTGATGATAACGATGTGAGAATGTAGCAGGTAATTCACTGTGAGGAGGGGGAGTTGGCGTCCCTCGTGCCCACCGGGGTCATTAAGGCTTCGATGGCAAAACAAGCTGTAAAATCAACAAACAATGCAGTGTCTTTCACCATTATTACTTCTTTCAGAGTAATTCACAGATACAGCAGAGACCCTGCACCTCTGAGCTTTAGATGCATTTTATCATCATTTTATTGTGTCTAAGTTATGCTTGTTTTGTAATTAGAAACATCAGCAGGCAAAATCCCTCATGACCGTCAAACACAATCACTGATTCATGCCGTTCTGGTGTGGTCTTCTCATTTTGTGTTTTATGCTGTTAGCATGGACTCATGCTAACAGCAAGCTACGTCTCACTGATGGATCATTGCTGGCACGATGTGATATATCCCTATGAATTCACAGATTACACACCTGAGGATCTCCGTCGTTCCTTCTCCGCCTTCGCATGCCTAAAGATGGCTTTTTTTTTCACCTCTGTCACCCTCTCACACTCTCCCACCATCTTAGCAATGTTTTAAGTGCTTCAGAGTTCAGGGAAGGTCACGCTTAATCCCTTCTTTCTGTCTTCAACCAGCTCTCTTTCATGTATCTACTGTTCCTTTTGATTATGGTCTGGACATCCTACACAGCACACCCGAGAGTATCTCTGCTTAAATCCCCTTCCCTCTTTGCATCTATCCCTCCATCCATCCTTTCATCTAACCACCAATACCCCATCACGTCATGCCTTAAGTGCCTTAAGAAACCATATAATACCACCCAAGGATGTATTGACCTTTCCTCTGCACCCATCTGTCATCGCCATAAGAGGGCCTTGATTAGAGCCCAGTGATAATTTCACCCTTTCTCTCCCTCCCCTCTGCTCCTGCCATATTTCTGTAACCTCCCTCCACCCATAATCTTTCCATCTTTCCTCTCAGTCTGCTCCGTCCAGCTCCTGCTTCCTATCTGCATTTGATTGCATGTAATGGTGCTAGACTGAGAAGGCAAATTGGTGCTATTCAGTGCAGTTCAATCTAGGCTGAGCTGCTGATTTGTCACATTCATCTAAGGCCAGCTTTGATTGGCCTAATGGTCTGGAGGAGAGGTGGCATGAGATACTCAACCTTACTCCTTAGGCTGGTTTTTCAGTAGTAAGTGTGAATGTTTGCCATTGATCGGTTCATATATTTGACAGACAGATGCTCCTTTGTGTTTCGATCCATGCGTCAGCTGCAAAGACACACATTATTGCCTCAGTGTTCCAAGACTAAATCTATCTCTTATTGTACTGCAGAACTCAGTTCACTTTTTTTTTTCTTTTTTAAATTAAACTGTAATTACCAAAACGTCTGGATTGCAATTAAGTTCTTCACATTAATGAAGAGAGGGTGCAGAGAGCTTTCATGTAATTACTGTAATGTTTCATTCACATTGTTAACCCAGACGTTGAAGTCAGACTCTGAATATTTGTTTGAAACGCCCTTTAAAGTGGACAGCTGGCTCTGTCATCGGAACTGCTGCCACCTGCCAATCAGATGTGCCAATCATCTTTGTTTGTGTGTGTGTGTGTGTGTGCGCACGTTGGTAACCCTCCTTCCATCATGAATATTCATGTGCCGATAAAACATGATTGGTCACACAGTCAGTCAGTTGGCACAAGGTTGCTGTAAATCTTCCTCGGACGCTGTGCGTGCGTGCGTGCGTGCGTGCGTGCGTGCGTGCGTGTGTGTGTGTGTGTGTGCATGTTTCCAAATTGTCTGCAGTTGTGTGACCCTTTGTTCTTCTCTCATCTGTGGATTCTTTCTGTCTTGCTCAGACCATTAAGGTTGATACTCAAACAAATCTTGCAACCTTATGAACATTCATTTGCACACACACAGACACACAGACACACACACACACACACACACACACACACACCTACAACCCTAAGTTATGGCTCTACAAACATAATTAACATGGATTGAGAGTTCTGTTGTTCTGACATCTGTGTGTGTGTGTGTGTGTGTGTGTGTGTGTGTGTGTGTGTGTGTGTGTGTGTGTGTGTGTGTGTGTGTGTGTGTGTGTGTGTGTGTGTGTGTGTGTGTGTCTGTGTGTGTGTGTGTGTGTGTGTGACAGAGAGAAAGAGAGAAGCAGGGAGAGAAACGGCCTGTACAAATGAAAATATGGTAATCTATTAGGCGAGACCGGGAATGTACCAGAGCCAGAGAGGGCCTGGTGCTGCTGTGTTGCCAGCGCATCATGTTTTTTTGTGATTGTTGATTTGTGTACGTGCGCATGCTGTTCATTTTCAGACTGAAAATGGTGTGAATTTATGAGAATCTATGATAATAAATGCATGGTTGCCTGTTTGGTTGTAATCACGCGTCACTGTGCTCACCTCTATCTGGCCTTGGCTGCTCCGTTTTGTGCCTGCGTGTGCGTTCTTGCACGTGAATTGTCGACATTCATCAGAAAACGTTTTTCAGAAGGTACGTTTACTGTCGAAAACTTAAAACTCAGAGTGAACAGGACAAAAGCAAAAGACAATTAGACCCCCATCCCCCTCTTTGAGCACCGAGCCCGCTGCCTCTCATTGATACCTATAATTGCACTCACTTCCATATGTGCCCCTTTCTCCTCCTTCCTCCTGTCCTCTCACCGCTCTCTCCAGCTGATCATAATGTGGCACCTCTGTGAGACTTAAAGTGCTCCTTCGTCGCCATTGTTAGCCCATCTCGACAATCTGGGTGCTTTTACTGGCCGCTGCTAAATGCTGTTTTTTTTCTCTCTCTCTTCTCTTCTTTCAGAGAACCAGATAATCAGTATAATACGGCCTCACAGAAACAGTATTAGCGCAGCATTTAGCAGCGTAAGTGGAAATATGCACGAAGGACATAAGACATGAAGTAAATTAAAAATAAAATGAAAAATGAATTCCAGAATAAGGGAAATAAGGAAAAATAAATACAGCTCAGAAGAGGCTTCAAACTGTCACATCTCTAAAACACCGTTTCCAGATGAGCGTCTGCTGCGTTTCATTGCTCTTTGATTAGCTCACATATCAATCAGCTATGCCTGCCTTTCAGCTGCGTACCAGAGAAACACCACGGTGAGCTTTTGGTGAGATTTGTGCGAGAAGGCTTTTTTCAGTTCCTGTCTTTTGACCAGACATTGGCGGCCATTGTTTCATAATTAGACAGCACATGCTTGAAAGTGGGGAAAGGCCCACCAGCTGCCAATCAAACATCATGACAGGAAGTCATTGGAGTGTCACGGACTTATGTCATGCCTGCCAATCATCTGTGTGTGTGTGTGTGCGTGCTTGCATCTGAATGTGTGCTTTCTCACACAGTGTCTATCTGCTTTCATGCATCCATGTTTGAGTGCATGTGTGTGCGCTTGTTACTGCAGCACACTTGCCAATCATCCACTCCCTCAGGGATCCATTTGCCAATGATAGCAAAGGGAGGCGTGTCTAAGGAGTGGCAGAGGGAGGGAGTGAGAGAAGAGCAGAAGGATAGAGAGAATAGGTGAAATGAGAGTCACAGATGTTTGCGCTGGTTCGTCAGCGGCGTGGTCCATTCTGAACACTCACTCTTCATCATCCTAAGTAGTGTGTGTGTGTATATGTGTGTGTGATGCCGGTTATATTGTGGGTTGAGGTCGTGTTGGGTGATGAACAAAACATCCAAATGTTCATGTTTGGAGTTTTAAGCATGTGGAGAAAAACGTAAAAGCGGCTTTCTGCAGTTAGGATTCCCATTTCATCCCATCCTCCTGCGTTCATCCTAGGGCTGCCGTCAGCGGTTGAGCGCCTGTGTCCAGTGAGCTCTCTTTAGTGCTTTCCGGTTAAAAAAAAAATAAAAAATCACATCAGAAGTCAAGCAAGCACACAGATTCTTAAGCCCATGCCACACCAGTCAAACATTCCCCAACAAACACAGATTTTGGGTTGTTGTTTGGGCTGCCATGGCAGTCTGGCCTCGTGTGTAATTGTTTGGTCAGATTTGACATGCTAAGTCCGTGTTTGATGATGTTTGGTCAGTTTGCCATGCTTTCAAATGGATAGTTACATGTATAGTACACATCCATAGCAGCTCACGCATGTCCTGCATTAGCGGTAAGCTCGCTGGACCAGCTGTGTATTTGTTCTCATTCCTGGTATTGAGCGAGCTGATTTGGCTGACATGACTTCATTTTAGACCCTGGACAGGGAGGAACTCTTGGTAGAGCTGTGGGAATAAAAAAGAAAAAGCTGCATGATGTGTCGTCTCAGAGATTTTCCAACCAAAACACCCCGATGACAGCAGTCGAAGAGATTACTGAAGAACTTTGGGTTAGTGGAGCAGCTTCCCATCAGTTACTTGAACTGTGAGCTGTACAGGAGCAGACAAAATAATGACAAAAACACTGAAAATAATGCTTAACAGGGATTTTGGTGTAACCTTTTCCAGCAGCCTGTAGCGCTGCTGTGGTGCGACTGGAGAGAAGATTATAAAACCAGATCTGTCATCATTTCCCAACAAAGATTAAAAGCTCCCTCGTGTTGTCCCCTTAATAACCGCTGCTTGTTCCAGCCACTTTTAAAGACAATAGAACAAGGAGTGTCTCTAAATGACAGTGGATGTCAGCTTCACTCATCATTTTGAGGTCATGTTTGACCAGTTCAGTCTGGTTTGTTTGGATTCGTATGATCTGTGTTTATCTGTTTCCTGTTGTTGGAGGACGTTTGATTGGTGCTTCAGGGACGTGCAGTGATGCAGTAGAGGAAAAGTCATATTTAAGATAAACAAGCTTGTAATTTATCACAACTGAACCAAACCCAAAGTGGCACAGCAGTCAGGCTCATTCGGTCTTTCTGCAGCGATGGCGTATGCACAAAAGTTTTCCAAATACTTGAACTTAAATGAAGCTGAATTTAAAAGTATATTTAAGGATACTGGCTGCGAGCACAGAAATGATGTAGATATATTATGTACAATAGATTTTGTGGTTGTACATATTGTTTATTTACAACTGTTTCGTAACTCATGAAGAGAAACCGCAATTCCCGCAATTCCCAAAGAAACCCTGTTTGTCTCCGTTCAGACATCAGAATTGAACACTTGAATTTTTTTTTTCATCCCACCTTTTCCGACACAGATGGAAGCTTTAAGAAACCCGTCCATATATTCCTAATTAAATCTTTCTTGCATACACATGCAAATGAGTAGCCATACACTTTCCATAGAGATTGTGGTGTTAGGTCATGAATATGTATGAGTTGTCGTTCTGTTCCCTCTAATGATAGAACAAGAGGTAATTTATTCATCCTAACTGGCTGCTAATCAGCTGTTCTTACCCTGATATTCCTTGTGAAATTATGCTCAAGGCACGATTGTCGCAGCATGTCAATTTAAAAACATGTTCTTGACGTCCAGACTACGTGCATGTGCACATCTGTATGATGTCTCCAGCCTGTTCATCTCGTCCATATCACATGTGCTTTTCCTTTTTCTACGTCTTGGTAACTCATCAAAAAAACCCTTGTGAAATAGTTGGTAAATGCGCGCTGTGGTGACACTTGGCTAATTGTTTGTGATTTAATTGATCACTCATGTTGGACAGAAGACATGTTAAAGGACATGAAAAGGAATCACAATCACAACTCGTTCACATGCTCAAGGCCACACGAGAGAACACACACTTTCTTGTTTAATTGTTGTATGTCTGTGGCCTCTGTTATGTTTCTGGTTATATTTTATGTTTATATCTTCGTCCAGTTGTGTGCGTGTGTGTGCATCCATGCATGGCGCCTCCCACCACAGCACAGTAATAATAATATCAAGAGGGACTGGAGAGAGAGACTAGGCTTAATTAAGCAGTGGGTGTCCACAGTCTCAGTGCTTCTTCCTGTACCTCCCTCGCTGTTGGTTTCCCTTCGCTTTGCTTCTAAATGTAGGTAAGTCAAGCAAAGTTACAGATGGCTGCTTGTTTATTGCAGTAATCCCAGTTCATCTCAAGGGTCAAACTTGACCTCATGGAGGAAACACCTTCACAAATGAATGCAGGGACGTACGTACGGAGTTACAGAAGGAAGGAATGAACGAATGATGGAAAATGAGGAAATATAACACATGATGTAATGTAAAGACAGCATTTTACACTCAAACATGTGTATTTCAGGAGGGTAATCAATGTTTTAATCAAGTTTCAAAAGCATTGATTACAGTTTTCACTAATTTAACCCGTTTTTGTCGATTAGGTCCTGAAAGAAGGAGGATATGAAACGACATCAGGGTGTCTTTTGTTGGAGACTGTGTGGCACTAGTGGAGCCAATCACTTCCATATTTTCTGGGACAGCCAGGTTATTAGAGAATTTTGGGAAGAAATCCATAAACATATAACAAATTTAATGGGGAGGAATATTACCTTAGCAATGAATCTATGTATTTGGGAGACATTGACTTTCACAGTTGGAACAAGAATGATAGAAAATTGCTTTTTCTACTATTGGCAGCTAGTAAAAAAACTATCACAAGAAAATGGCTTAAGGTAGAACCTCCCACCATCGAGGAATGGATGGATATAGTACGTGAAATTTACATAATGGGAAAACTGTCATTTTCCCTAAGAGTACAGAGAGAAAAGTTTGGACCAAATTTGGTCCAAATGGACTGAGTACACAAAACCTGTAAGATCTGATTTCACTTGAGTCTATTTGTATTTTGTGACAATCCATTCTTCATTCCCCTGGTTCTGCTCACTGGATACAGTACTTGAATGATTCAAAATATCTTGGAACAGCAGCATGGAAAAGACACTTGGACTTTCTGGAATTACCCCCATCCAATTATCAAGGGGAATGCGGCGGACAAACCAAAGGAAAAGATACTTTAAGGGTCCAGGGAAGGATTGAAGTGTTGTAAATGAAAATATAAATATTTGCTTTTCTAAATAAAAAGAAAATATCAAAAAAAAAAAAAAAGAAAGTAGCAGGATGGAGATTATTTAGAGGCTGAAAGCCAGTTGGATTAATCTCATTGTGGACAGGTGAGTTAATATCTTGACACGTGTACAGTTATTTAGTCAGGGACCCCATCCTTCCCCTCATAAATGAAAGCTGCTTATGAGAAGGTTTTAAAGAAGCACCCAATTTCACTGTAGTCCAGTAGAGGTCCTGAATGTAGCATTTGGACTCAGTTGAGGCTGCCTTTCATATCTCTGTCTGTAAGGTTTTGTCTTGTCTGCCTCCATCCGTCTACATTATCTCCTATCTCTTTCAATATATGGGTTTTGTGTATGAGCTCTTCTCTGTAAGCCTTTTCACTTGACAGTTATGAGTGTGTCAGGTTCGGTTTTAAGCTAATTTGAGTTGCAAGTAATACAAAGAGTATGAAATCCAGCCTTATCCCCAGCTTCTCTTCCATCTTTTCATTTTCTGCTGAGAAGCTGCGGCGAGAGAGGAAAACGGGGATGACAGCTAGGCGAGAGGAGAGGAGGGGATGGGAGAGGTTAAGTGCTGTGAGAGAAGTGTTTGATACTGAGGGTCGAGATGAAGGGGTGACGGCGAGGTAAGCGATGGATGGAAAGAAACCGAAATGAGGGTAATGAGAGAAAAGGAGGAGAGTGCGGAGGTAAAAAAAAAAAAGGAGGAAAATGTAAAAAGAGATGGAGGTGAAAGAAGGGTAAGTGAGGAGAAGAGAGGGAGAGTTGAAGGAAAGGGTAAGCCTCTAACTCTGTAGGTAGCAGTAATTAGAGCAAGGCTTGTCCCCCGTGAGGCAGATACACACTCACGCTGTTAATGCACACACACAGTTATAGCCTTTCATTGCCCATTGAGCCCCCTCTGTGGGCTCTGAATGGGCTTCTTTAACCCCCAGTCCACATTAAGCATTTCAAAGAAACATATTAATTCAGCCAACTCAACTTTTTCTCTTTGAACTACAGCAATGCACAAGCTAACCTACAAACAGTCACACACTACAAAACGATGATCATCATTGTTAAATAATGCACGGGCAGGTATAGCAGCAGCAGCGTGTAGCGGAAGTGTAGACAAAAGAATAATGCATCAATAAATTCACTAGATAAATAAAACATAGGGTGTGTTATAAGGTCACCGTTTGCATGTTGGAGATATTAACTATTTAGCACGTTTGACTGGCTCAATTAACCACATCCAGCTCTCTGTAGTAGCTGCTGGGGTGTAAAGTATAATGAGTACAGAGCTTTTTTTTTTCCTTCCTCTTTGCATCAGCATGCGAGCAGGCCTCTGAATGGCTCTTGACTTAATATCAATCAGACCTTTGTCAGCATGACAGTTGCCTTAATTTGCCTTAACTCCGACGCCATCATTGCTCGTTCACATTCAGTTATGAAGTTCAGTCAGGTGTGTGTATTTGTGTGTGCGCGTGTGATTCATGGTCTTCTCCAGGTAATGATTCGTCCAGTGTCCGGGAGTGCTGAGTGTGCTGTTGATGCTGACCACACTCAAACTGTATTGACCGCTGTGGTTTGAGTATTGATATGTGGCCACTTAAAACGGGCCTCTAAGTCTATCGCGTGTGTGCCATCTTTTAATTTAGATTAGGCACCACAGAGTACAAACTCACAGTGTTAAGCAATAGCTTTGCACTGCTCATATTCTGCTTATTCCAGTGTTCTTTGCATTACTGTTAACAACCACTGGTCATGCAATTTATAGGTTTTACCTTCATTTGTGTTCGTCTGTGAGTGAGAGGTCAGAGGATTGAGTTGCAGGCCATGTCAGAAGCTCTCACACTGAATATCAGTGTGTGTTTCTGGTTCGTGTCGCTGTGCATGCACACGGTTTCAGCCATGTTTGTTTTGAATGAACGGTGTTAACGCGGCGTGGGCTCCTCATCGGTTTCCACAGCGCCGCATCCTGCCGAAGGCTGTTGAAATCCCCACACAGATTTAATTTATTATGATGTTTGTCTCTAAATGTTGTGATTGTTTCTGACTTGAGTCTGCATCACTGCTTCTCTCTGTCCAGATTCGGGAAGAAAAAAGAGGAGAAGAAGGAGGCAAAGGCGGCTCTGCAGCGACAGAAATCAGACGTCCTGAGTGATCATGAGCTCGAGAGGATGAAAGACGAGAGGGAAAGGTGGGGGAGATAAAACAATTCTCATTTTTTGTGCTTTAAATTTCCTGACATGCAGACTCAGATACCGTGTTTATTCAGTTTCCTCGTCTTTTCTCATGGAGACAAAATTTGTACCCATCTTTTGTTTTCCTCCTGCTTGCAGATGAGTGTTCATTTATCATTCTCATGGAACTCACTGAAACCACTTCATGCCATTCCTTTCTTCTGTTGCGTCTCATTCTTTCCACTCTCCATCCCTCTCCACCCCGTGCTTATCATTCCTGAGCTCTCTACCAATGGCATGCTTTTGTGCGGTTTGTTTGAAGACGTTTCTTTGCGGTAGCTCTTGTAATTCACTCATCATCAGCCCACTCGTGCAAATCATCAGTGGTTCAATAATATCTCAAGATGGCTTAACTGGCTCTCCGTCTGCCTGTGTCTGTCAGAATCGAGGCATCGCACCCTGAGCTGCGAGAGCACCGGCCCAGAGATCAGCAAGCTGGTGGCGGCGGTGGCGGCGGGTCGGCGTATCCAGATGTTGAGGACGATGACGCAGACCCCAACTATGCCCGCATACAATCCTTTAGGGACCGAAATATGGGTTCAATGCCCCAACCGCTGCCTCAGTCACCTCCCTACAGTACAATTCAGCACGCCCATGCCCGCACCCCTTCCCCACAAGGCCCTTCTGCCTTCCCAGGCCACGGAGGTCATAGTAACGACCCCGTAGCCAACCCTGATGATGACCCCCTTGATAGGCTGTACGCCAAGGTCAATAAACCAAGGGGAGCTGCAACTACGTCTCCTCCTGTGTCTGCTCCTGCCAATGACAGGTAAGGCGACCTGACCTTCTCTGATGGTATTAGTGTTTGCCAGCAGAATTGGTGCCATTTGTCTTAAATGAAATTTTAGCATGCAAAAGGTCTCAGTATTGCTTTTGTCTTTTTGAAACCAGATAAACCCGGGCCTCCTTCCTGGAGTTTAGCCTCAGGAGGAAGCTCCCAGTTTCCTCTCTGCTCCTTTCCTCTCCCGTCTTCAGTTGCACAGCGCAATATTATCTTGCTGATGCTTCATATTTCCCCCTCTCTTTTCCCCTCACCTGTCTAAATCAGGTTTATCTGCCACAAGCCTGCGTTTGTGTGTGAGTGTGTGTGTGTGTGTGTGTGTGTGTGTGTGTGTGTGTGTGTGTGTGTGTGTGTGTGTGTGTGTGTGTGTGTGTGTGTGTGTGGCTGGGTGGGTGGGTGTGTGTGTCTGTTTGACTGCACCAGAGAGGTAGAGACAGACAAAAAAGGAAAGATTGAGTTGTTTGTGCTTCCTTTGAGCTTCAGTATGAGCACTTGTGTACTCACATACCCACTGACATACATTTTGTGTGTGTGTGTGTGTGTGTGTGTGTGTGTGTGTGTGTGTGTGTGTGTGTGTGTTGTGTGTATCCCAGCAAAAAAAAAAAACACAGAAAAGAAAATCACTGCAGGGCCCAGTGTGTTCCTCTCAGCTCCACAATCCTCACTCCTCACCTTTATTATGCAAGTCACAGCTCACTTACTTCTGAATATATCTACCACTATGGATATTCTCACACACAGGCACACATCCGCCTTATTTCTGTTCTGTGTCTTCATGCGAGGAAGTAAACCTGTTTGATGGACAGCTCCAGGCTTCATAGAGATGTTTTCTGACACTGCGTCTTTCTCGTATTGTTTCCTCGCTGCATAAATACTGTCAAGACTCATTTGACCTTGACTTCTAGGGTGGACTGCTTTTAAGATTTGTATGAAAAGCAAATTGCTAAAATCTTTGTTAATGCGCAACCTTAGTTGAGTTTCAAAACAAGGGTTAAGGGTGAGACGACACAGTCTTTAAGTCAATATAAGTATATGCTACTTAAACAGAGTGGCATAAAATTCATTTGTCCCAGCTTGAGTCCACTCTTTGGTCATCGGTATGCAGGATGTTCTTTTAAAGCAAGTTTTAACCCCTCAACTGCAGGTTTTCACATATATCCCATAATATGGCTTCCTACAGTATGCAAATGAATATGCAATTTCACTGTGGGCTTTTCCAGAAGCTGTACTTGATCATAGTTGTTGCTAATTTGTGGCCATTAAGTTTAATTCATCCTATAATTATTTACTGAAGCTTTCCCGTCTGTTTCCCTCCTTAAAAGAAGGACAGCGAGTGTAGTAATGTCTTGTTTTTGGAAACCTATATCTGTGGCCACAGCAGTCCTGGCAGATAGTGCTATTCATTTATCATCACTTCCTGAAACCTGATGATGCAGACAGCAGGAAGTCCAGGTATTGGCTGACAGTAATCGATGGTGCCAAAAAAAGAAGGCAGCGTGTCAGCGGTGTCTGTGTGTGCGTGACTCGGTGTTACAGTGTGTCAGTGGAGGCTAGAGCAGTGGCATACGTGTGGGAGACGGAGATAAACAAAATCGCTAAGGACTCCATTCCATCAGCACCTCGGCAAAGCACACCCATTTACACACACACACACACACACACACACACACACACACACACACACACACACACACACACAAAATAAGAGTATGGCAGTAATAAAAACAGCAACAACATACAGCTCACACAAACAGACGTTGTCTCGTCCTTGATTATGCTGGATCATGATGATAATTTAAGGGATGAAACAACACCATTGGCTGAAATTATACTGCCCCTGTCTGACTTGTTTGCTCAGTTAGTGGACATAATACTTACTTTTAACAGGTCTTAATTCTAAAATAAAGATTAGATGGAAGTTGAACAGGACACAACACTTCACACTTGCAGTAAATGTCACTGCTGCTTTCGTTTTAATGAGAGTTATTGTTGCATTAAATGACCAGTGTGGAGGGTTTAGTGGCACCTAGTGGTGAGGTTTTGCAGATTGCATGCAATTGAATATCCCTCCGCTTCTAAGTGTGCAGGAGATGGTGGCAGCGAAACTGGCACAAAACACCAAAGGAGTTCATTTAGAGCCAGAATTTCCATGCTAGGCTAATATACAGTATTAACAAACCTGTCAGCACTGAGAAAATAAGGGAAACTTTCCTGTGCCCCGTCCTGGGCCATCCCAGCACCCTTACCACTGCCCACATACACCCTTACATGAAGACATGGGTAGAGTTGACAGGTCTGCTGTAGAAACATGGCGGTGCCAATAGATCCCTCTAGATCAGGCCTGTCGAACCTATTCTGCAAAGGACTGTGGCGGCAGGTTTTTCCTCCAACCAATCAAGAGCACGCAGTCTGACCAATCAGCTGTCTGAAGACTGAGATCAGCTGATGAAAAGAAAGAAAACCTTCAGCCACTTGGCCCTTTGTGGAACCGTTTTGACATATGTGCTCTAGATCCTACACTGTACCTTTAAGAATATCTTTTAAAGTAGTACAACATCATCCTAAATTATTGCCTGTTTTGTTTACTGATGGTGAAACAGGTTGTGCCTGATCAGTAATTATTAGGGCTGATTATACTGCTGTTTTTTGTTTCAATAGCACCGCATGCCTTTAATTTCTGGTCATCAACTATCAGTAACACACAGAGGAACTGACTCTGTATCAGCAGTATGATTCTTTTTTTTTTTTTCATTACCTGCCCGCCCTTGCAGTCTGCTCTGTTGGTGCCGACGCACCTGCAGTAATTTGAAAAGACCCCGTAGTTATTTTACTCTGGAACTCGATGTGAGTCAAATGCTAAAAAAGCTCATAAATGCAGGCCGCTTCTTTTTCTTTTTTTCATATCTGCTGTGATGCACGCGCAGTCCGTTGCTCCTCCTGCACACGATGCTTGAATCTGTCAAAAGCTGAGAGGATCTCCGTAGTAGACGCAGACACCTGAGGTTTGATGCACACGCTACATCTGCTGTAGTTGTGTGCTTAGATATCCAAAGAGTGACTCAAATAAACACACGGTTGCACACAGTGTGGCAATTAATATACGTTGATTTACAGGTCTGCATGTGTGCATTTGTGTGTGAGTGTTCAGAGATTTATTTTTTATCAGTGCTTTTCTTTAAACAGCTCCATTATGGAAGGACAGTTATTTAACCGCACAGTGTGGTAATATATAACACTGTCTGCCTCTCAGACAGCCCACCACCTTTAATTCTAAAGGGCACAGCCAGCTCAATGCCTTACGCATGGCAGCGTTTAATGCAGACTCATTTAGTAAACCCATTACACACACCACACACCACACATTTGGTAGAGATTACACATGCACAATGGCATGGATGTGTTTTGGAGAGGAAAAACAGGCACACACACTCTCACAGAGGCCTAAATAATCTGCTGTGTCACTTTTTCTCCAATTTCTTTCTTCCTGCCTCTTTCCACAAAGCTAGAATGAAGTATTTCCTCTGTCATCATCCTTTGCTGAAGACAATGTCCATAATAAGGCATCTCATGTTGAAAACGCTGTGTGAAAACAACGTCCACACAAGCATTTGTGGGTTCTTTTCATTTCCGTGCTGCTGCCCTGAGATATCAATCCAATGTCTACTTTATGTATACATATCTAGTTTATTTCTAAAGCTTAAAGGCAGCACCTTTTCTCTGTGGTCGGCTGTATTTCAAAGTAAGTTTTCACAGAGTAGCTTGAAGCTGAGAGAAGGTTGCCTTGCGATATCGTCACATTTATCCACACTGGACTGTTCTCAAAAGTCTTCGGGGGTGAAAAAGCCAGCTAAGTGTGCATAGAGTGCTAACTTGGAAAGGGAAAATATGCATTTTCAAATTTAGTCAGTGTAGTGAGGACGCACAGTCATTCTCCTGGTGTCCACCCTCCTGCAGCTCTCTGCATGTCTTCCATCTCAGCACACGGATGGACAGATTGGAGGGCCTGAGTGGTTGATACAGGGAAGGGAAGGGAACCAGGGTGGGAGAAAAAACGGAGACAAGCAAAGAGCTCTTCAAAAGATTTTCAAGTGGAGAGCAGGATTCTTTGCCCACCACACACACACACACACACACACACACACACACACACACACACACACAGAGTCCATTTTCTGAAGTGACTACCAAAGCCTTGCATGAGTGCTGCCCTCCGTTTCCTTGAGTGGGCGCCCCCTCTCACCCTCGCCCAACCACCTAACCCCTCCAAGTGCCCCTTGCAGGTTACCATAACAACCACAACCTCTGGCACTCCACCAATTAGAAAACAATCAGCCTGGAGAGACCAGAGTGGAGAGAGCATGAGAGACGGGAGAGGTACTGTAGCGCATGAGCGGCGCAAATAACACGAAGCAGGAAAGAAACACAGAGAGCCCCTCCTGACCTGAGGAGATGAAGAGCACAGTACAGTCAGCTTCATCATGACGAACTCACGCAACCCAGTGCAACACATGTCTTTGCTAATAATGTTGCATGTTTTCAGGCCGTGTCAGACAGGTGTTTATTCACGTTTCACAGAATAGTAGCAGTAATACATGCACACAGCTCTCAGTTTGTTTACATGGCCTTTGTGAAGCTTCTTTTTAACACATGCCACAAACAAATAAGACCACGGTCAAGATGACCTCCTTCCACTGGTGTCACCACATTATGATGAATAACCATCTGCTGGATTGATAACACCAATAAACTGTTGCCGCTTATTGAAAAGACAGTTTCCTGCTCCGCCCCCCCTTTCTCCGTAGTGTTGCTCCATTCGTGTTTGTTTTGGGGTTTGCTCGACTAAAGAGGATAAACATGTTTGAAGCGATTTCGCCGTTGGCTTTCACTTGTCCCACCATCTGCCATTGCGAGAAACTCCGAAAACTTTAGCTCTGTTTGTGCTGGAAGAGCAGCCGTCCTCTTACTGCTTTATATCAGGCAGTAATAGCCTTTCCTTCTGCATAGCAATCCAGCAGACTTCCTGTGAGATGCCAGTAAGTGCGACACAGTGTCAGATGTAGTGTGCAGACTGGTTAGGCTTCTTTTGACTGCTAAAAGCTACAAGTGCACACCGTATACTGTACATTATGTACCATATTCAGCTTGCACATGTAGATTGTACTTCACAGAGTACGTGAGTGGAGACAGCATGTGTTCCCAAAATGTGCACAGAGAGTCTGAATGATGAAATAGAGATGAAGAATAGAGGGAAGCTGGGACAGGAGAGATGAGCTTTTAGCATTGCTTGGCTGGTCACTCGAGAGGCTTTCCTTCCTCCATGTTAATTAATCAGACATTCTCTCAGCTCAACGAGTGCCACACGCACACACAAACACACACCCACACAGTAATACATACTCACTGTCTTTATCTTGCACACTTCACACACACACACACACACACACACACACACACACACACACACAGTGGAGGGAGCTTTTAGTGGGTGCCTTGTTGGTCTGCGCAAGTGCTGTTTTCCACCTCGCTCTCTTCTTGTAGGTAATTAGTTTTGGTTGGGCGGGGGCTGTGGGTGTATGTGTGTGTTTTAGGGGATGTGTCTTTGCTGGCTTTTGGTGGTTACATGATTTATGCCCTAATAAGCTTTAAAGTAGAGAATATAAGTCACAAAATGCACAGATAAATTGCTGCATCGGGAGCAACAACTCACAGGACTGATTTCCAAAGATTTCATTTACATTTCGGTCGATTCTTCAAGCATCTAATTCAAGTCCTGCTGTCTCTTTGTGACGTCTGCACAGGCGGCTCCTTCCTCTGATATGCAAGACAGCTTTTGCATTTTTCTGACAAGTGACATGCAATTAATGACTGTCCTCTCCACAACAACCACAGCTTTGGTTGTTTGTTACTGCATCTTAAAACATGCCTTTCCCTCCTGACTAATACTTTTTCATGGCAAGAAACCCAACAATTGATGCACATTTGACCGCAGACCCCCCCAAGTTGAGAGCGTTTTGTCTTGAGGAATCCTCACTGAGTAAGTTTTTAATTTTAGATTTGAAGAAGAAGAAGAAGAAGAAGAAGAAGAAGAAGAAGACATACTTTATTAATCACAACACAACATGCACCTGCCATGCTTCAGTGAAATTGTTCCTCTGCATTTGACCCATCCTGGTCAGTCCTTCCTCTGCGGCAGACCAGGAGCGGTGGGCTGCCAGCCAACAGCGGCGCCCGTGGACCCGGGGATGTTTTTAGTGGGGTTTTTTTGTGGAGGATACCCCAGGTGAACACGGGGAGAACATGCAAACTCCACACAGAAAGGCCCCTTTCCTCGAGATAAAGGGCAGCAGGCACCGAGGGCATGGTGGAGGACACCCCCCCCCCCCCCCACAGCGCCCCAGGCGGGAATCAAACCTGGGACCTTCTAGCTGTGAGGCGACAGTGTTTCCACTGTTGTTTTTGTCACTGCCACCAAAAAAGTCTTCATAGTCAATCAATGGTCTAAATAGTGTCACTAACTAACTAGTATCAATCAAAATTGGTCCTTGTGTCTTTCTTTGTTGTTCCAACCTCTAAAAATGTGATAAAAGTTCAAATATTTAATTCCTTCTGTTCTTGCTGGGGACCCCCTGCAGCCCACTGAAGGACCCTGTTGGCTCTGGCCCCCCAGGTCTAGACAGTCTTTCCCTAATAATTACGACTAACTAGTTTTGATTCCATCTAAACTTTAAGAAGTACTGTGGGCATGTGTTTGTGTTAGAAATGGTTGTGGCAGATCTACAATATGCTCATTATGGAAAAAGGAAATGTGGAATTTTCAGCTAATTTAAAGACTGAGAAAAGCAAGTGGATTCAAGGAGCAGTGCAGATATGAGAGAGATGTTTGGAGAGTTTTTGAATAAAGGGAGGTAAAATGGACGTTAAGTGGGATTAGGAATAAAGGAAGGAAGGGAAGTTGAAGAAAGAAAACGGGGAAGGGCTGAAACAGAAGAGATGTTTGGAAAGGAAAGAGCCAGAATGTTTGGAGCTGCAGGAACAAAGGAGCAGGAGGAAGTGTTGAAGAAAAGATGAATTTGTTTCTAAAAGCAGGAAGGGAGGGATGCAGAGATACAGAGAAAGTGAAGGATAAAGGTTAGAAGGAGTAGGGGAAGCAGACAAATGAGCCGAATGAAAAGAGAAGAAGAGCGAACCGCAGAGATTTGAAGAAAACGGTTGAGGGTCAGTGCATGTTTAGAGCTAAAAAAAAAAAAAAAAAATCAAAGGGAAGAGGATGATTTGGAAGGGAGAATATGGGGATCTGAATTTTCTGGCATGAAAGGAGGCGTGAGTGGACCCAAATAATTGCAGGAATGAGAAAAGTGGATCAACTCGTGAATTGAAAAGGAGAAAAGAGGAGGTAGCGAGGGATTCGGAGGGGAAGAGAGGCTAAGTGGATGTTTTGGGATAATTCAACAGATGAGATGAGGAACGAGGCAGCCAGAGTGAGGACATGCAAGGTGAACGAGGAGGAGGGGGGTCAGCGGGTATCCAGTGCTAAAAGGGCAAATTAGACGGAGAAAAGGATATGGGAAAGTAGAAGAAAGTAAGGGTTAAACTGAACTGAAACGCTGGGAGGAGAGAATGTGAAAAGGACTGAAAGAGAGGAATGAGAAGAGGTTGGGGGGGCAAGGGATGGAGAGCAGATGAGAACAGAGCCAGAGTGTGTGTTTTCCGGACTCAAAGCGTGTGATTCAGCCTGGCTAATAAGGAAAAGCTCTCAAGAGGCACTCGTCCGCTCCATCCCTTCCTCCCCCCTTGCTCTCTTTCCTTCAGTATACCCTTTCTGAGTCTCTCTCCGCCCTGTCGCACTCTCTTCCTCTCATTTATGATTTCCGCTGCCCGCATTTGCACAAGTAGTTCTCAATAAAAAATAAATTCCATGCAAAGGACATCCTCCCTCTGCGGAGCACGGACGCAGTACGTCTTAAAAGGACACGCAAACATATGAGCACACCGAAAGTTTCGAAACACAAAAGGCTTTACGTTCAGGGGTGGAATTAGCCTCGTACGTCCATCCATATATCGACGATTGTGAATTCAGCTGTAAATTCAGTAGTGGTAACCTCTAACTAAGCAACATTCACTCTCTGATTTGGCCAGTTTTGTGCCTAGACTGCATGTCTCAGGCTCGATTTGGTCATGTTCGGTGCATTTCTTGTTTCTGTGTCTTTGCAGGTGCGGCAAAGGAAAAGTAAAACTAGGGTTAGTTATCATGCTTGAGGTTGGATGAAATGATTCTGTTGAAGGCTGTTCAGTTAGATCCAATAAAGCGTCCCAGGTTGAGTCCACATGACCAGCAAATATTTGTCTAACGAGCAAAGGAAATTTGACAGAGCAGAGATGAGGTCATGTGAAGTAAAGGTCAGCAGGAGCGGCTCCTCAAACCGGAGTGATTAGAGAGATTCTTACTCAAGCTGTGTTCATCAATCAGGTGTAGAATGGCCTAATGGTTGGTGTTTAAGTAACACTTTAAACAACGGGGATGAAAGTAAACACATGGATATGACCGTGGAGAGAGCGTGTCATTGTTCTCTGGATCGTGTCCTGAGGTCTGACCTCCCCCACCTCTCATTTTTCAGTTCTTACGGTTCCTTAAAATGCACCTTTCCAATGAGAGTCCTCCTTTTTTCACTTTAGAACTCTAATATAAACCACTAATGGCTCTAATATAGTCGGATATCTTTGTTTATCCTGCTCAACCTGCCCAGATCTTTAAGCTTGTGCCGCCCCATCGGAAAATGCTCACATAAATCATTTTAGTCGTGGTTCAGGAAGGCACTGACAAACAAAGTTGTTCTGCCAAATGGGGCACGGAAATCTGAAAACATTTCTATCGATCATTTTAAAGGCAATGACAAGCAACCGATTTTGGCATTTAATTGGGAGGACTGGAAGGAAGTGGAGAACGGGGACCGTTTAAAGGGCCGTAGAAAACCTGTGATTGGTCCGCTCGGGCTTCCTGTGTTTTCTCCTGCCGATTTCTGATGCTGGTTGAGATTATTGAGACCGAAGACAACATCCTTGTCGTTGACATAGTAAAGCTATCCCCAGTGTCACTATCATGCAAATAGCCCCAAATGTCACCCTGTTTCTTTCTCCCAATCCCTGTTGCTGTCATTATTAATTTTACATCTTCTAGACTGGACGCTTTCAGACATTTTTAGTCATTTAACCTGTGTTTTTCATCAGATGATAGAATAAAATCTTATATGGGTAAAATGATTAAAAAAAGTCAGCACTCTTCATTACAAAAAGACAAAATTAACGGTAGTACAGTACATCTGTCTGCTTTTGCCTCTTAAATTTAAACCCAAACGTACGCTGTAGGTAACCCCTGGTGTCAAGTATTAATCCAGCTCTAGACAGTTGCCGTCCACAGCTATTGTGCTTGGCAGAGGCATCAGGCAATTCGGCCTCCTGCCACGAGCGCGGCTGTTAAAGTCAAAAGGGAACGTCGAGCCAGACGTCCTGCCTACGCGGTTTCATGCCAGCCAGTTTACCACCTGTAGCACTGCCTCTCTCTCTGTTTGTCACACACTCACACACGGCTTGTCTAAATAATGTTACGCCAGACAGTTTTCAATCTGCGCGATACGCACGCACACACACGGCGATTGTCATGACGATAGGATGCCAGCCTCCTCTGCCACCGTGAGCGTCTCTCTCGCACACGCGGGCATTCAGGCAGCTCGTCTGATTGATGTCATGGCAGTCGATAGAGCGCTAATTACTCCCCATGCTTAGACGGCGCCATGTAAGGAGCAGTGTCATATCCTGTCAGCTGCATTTAAAAAACAAGTGTCACTTCCTGTTAGCCGGCAGAGGAAAGGAGGGAACAAGAGCAACTGACAGCACATACACTCCTCATACACTCCCCATTTCTCTCTATTCTCGCCCCTTTCTTTTTCTTTTTTTCCCTCTGACCCACCTGCCAGCAGTGCTGATCTTTTGTTGTCAAACTTCATTAGTCGAGACGTCAGCTAATTAGAGCCCAGCGCAGGCTCGGGAGATTAGGAGGAGGAAGATGATGAAGAGAGAGGCGAGGGAGATGCGGAGGGAGGGGAGAGGGAGGCAGGGCGGAGGAGATGGAGATGAGCAGATGATGAAGAGATTAAGATGGAGTGGGAGGGAAGGAGAGATGGATGGTATCAAGGTAGGAATGGAAATGACAGCAGAGATGATTACCTGCACAAACTGTGGAGGGTAGGACGAGGCGAGAGAAGGATGAATGGAGGTGAGAGGAACTGAAAATGGATTGTGGAGAAAAGACTGACAGAATTGTGAATATTTACGGCCCCAAATGAGTCACAGTGAGGAAAAATGTGAGAGGGAAATTGCATACATCACAGAAACGTCAAAATGATAGAACGTATAATGAAAGAAAGCTCATATCCGTGCCAACACATGAGGGAGAGTACCATTGACTAAGTTGTTTTTGTTACGTGCAAGTAATCCTGTGTGTGTGTGTGTGTGTGTGTGTGTGTGTGTGTGTGTGTGTGTGTGTGTGTGTGTGTGTGTGTGTGTGTGTGTGAGAAACAGAGATACAAGATACAGGGACAGAGTGAGATAATGCATTGACCTGTGTCCGCTGTTGTGATCTAGTTGATCCTTGTAAGACACAGCTGATAACGATCCTCTGCTCTACAACTAGACACCAGGGAGAACACACACCCACACACACCAGCATTTGTGTACATGTGGAAAGAAAAAGACTACAACTCCCTCTTGTCATCCTCAGTCAATATTAAACTGCATTTCTTCTGTCGCGCTTCCACATAGTTATCGACTGTGGTTCGTGTCCTGTCGGTGAGTCCAGCCGAAAAATAATGAAAGAATTACTGTGTCCATTTCATTTATGGGTTCAAATAGCGAAAATACTGGTTAAATGATCTGAATGTTGAATATTGAAGTTGATCAGGCTGCAGTTTGCATCATTGGCTGAAAAGGTTTTCTGCTTTATTTCATCTAATTCTAAAAGGAAGTCGATGTTCATTTACTGTTGAAAAGGATAACCCAGTCGTCTGTAACTCTGACATTTTAAAGCTAAAAAACAAACAGTTGTCTTGCTGCATTGATCAGCATCAGCAGGATGCAAAGTCACAAATGTCCTTGAAAAGGGTGAAGGAGCCATTTACAGTGTGTACCATCTCTTAAGCTACTAAATCAGTTCAAGCTTTGCTGATTTTTCCAAATGGCTGTCATGACTTTGGGTTTGTGCTAATGAAAGGAAATCCTGCTTCGGTTTTTCAGAAGGTCAACTGCTCTGCCACTCGATAGCATTTTTATCCCTTTCTTGTCCTCCAAGAAGACTGCCACTCACCCTGCCTGTCTCACACACACACACACACACACACACACACACACACACATTGTCATATTTAGAAAGTAAAGTACAGTTTTACTTCCTCTGCTCCTGACTTGTAACGCTCCACATCAGAGTCTGCACAGTTCCAGTTTTGCAGCAGCGCCCGCCTGCACCTGCAAACCTCCTACAGGTTCCCGTGGTTTTGTGTAGCTTCTTTTTTTACACACACATTTCCCAGCATGCGATAAATCAGACTGAGCTGAGAGTGGCATATTCCCCTCGTGACACATCTAAGAGGAGACCATACATCACCTGTGTGTTTGCCCGTCCCTGAATGTGTGCAGCTGCACGCTAACATGTGTGTGTTGCAGCTTGTGTGGCAGGCTACGCCGCCGTCCTTTGGCCGTGTTGTGTCAGATTTATGAAACCTTTCAGCTAAAAGTCATCTGTTACTGAGCACTAAAAAACATTTGCTTGACCTCTTCTTTCCCTCTTTCCTTGTCTCACCCTGTTCTGTTGCATCCATCTCTTCTCTCTTTCTTTGTGTACATCCTTTATTAATTTTCCCGATGGAAGGAAAATACCAATAGATCATCAGGGGGATTTGTTGGTAATGGATTTGCCTCATCAACCAGCATGTTTTTTTAATTATTGATGTTGTTAGTGAGTCTAGCTTGAAGTGAACCAGGCCAATAATTCCTTTTCAAGGTATTCAACTAAATGTGGACATTAAAGCTTAAATAAATAATAGAACTTTAACATGCGCATAGTATATTTTTCTTGAATGGAGCTTGTTTGACAGATCTCACATATCATGAGAAATGAATGTAAAACATACATGACCTGTGATCACACTTAAGCTTAAGCTTGAGTCTCACTTTTAGACAGCTCAAAGATCCCAAAACTGATTAAAAGCGAGCCCGAAAACACATTTTAAAGGTGTTACTATAAGAAATTGCACCCTTTATAACCAGGCTTGTAAATATTTATGGGCTTTAATAACAAGGATATATTCCCTTACTGTGGACATTGATGTATTTTAGGTCATATCGCACAGTGTTATTAATGGAACAGAAGTCTTAATTATTAATAATGCTATTATTAACAGCTGTGCCGAGTTTCTGATTCTGATTTTAAACATTTATAGAATTATTATTGGTATGACAGAGTAAGAGCAAGAGATTGATCTTTCTGGGTTTGTGCGTGTGTGTATGTGTGTGTCTAAAAGAGAAAGAAAGATGAGTCTGTTGCTGGACTGAAGCTCGGGCCCGTGCTTTTATTTTGAAACATGCACGCTTGGTACATGACTCATCCTTATACCCAAATCAATGCCATATACTCAGTTGATGTTACTCCAGACGTGAGATTGAAGCACTTAAAGAGTGAAATCATTTCATCGCAGACATGTTTTCTGTGCAGAGTCATGCATCGCGCACAAGCACAGAGCAACGCTGCGCCTTCGGGCTATCGCCAAATGAGCCGATCCCACTGGTGTTTAATGACTGCAAGCTAGTAAAAAAGTGAAGTCATACAAGTCTGCTTTTCTTGTGGCTTGCTTGTTTCTCTAAAGCTAATCAATAGCTTCCTCAGCCTGTGGTCATGGAAATATTTGCATGTGTGTTTGTGCAAGAGTTGTGTTATGTCTTTGTTTATCATATTTATTTCGTCTCCAGCCCACACGCTGCCTTTTATGTGCCGTCATAAATCGTATAAAGTACCCTTTGTGTGTGTGTGTGTGGGTGTATGTGTTTACTTGTGTGTGTGTGTGCGTCTGTGGGCAGAAAATGAACGTTGTGTACATTTTACCACCCTCTCCTTCCAGCCCTTCTGTCAATAAAGTGGAGCAGGGGGTGAGGTGGTGCTTAGGTGTGTGCGTGAGTGTGAGGTGTGTATCATCTGGAGCTCTTTGTGACACAAATCATTTCTACTGTGATGCATAAACATGAAACAGCACAGCAAAAAAAAAAAGGAGTGGACCGAGCCTGCAGGGGATAGAACAGAGCAGAATACATTTCACCGTCGTCCAACAGCAGCTTCAGGATAAGTGCAAATTTTTTGCTGAAGCTGAACATTTTTCAGCGTCTGTTTGAATCCTCCCACTGACTTTATATGCAATCGTGCCACTTTTAAAATGCACTGCAAGTTGTGTTTAAACAGACCGTAAGCCTTTGTTCTCATGTTTAACCCTCCTTCTAATTTCCAATTCATCTAATAAAAAAGAATAGGATACCACTCAAGACTAAAACACTTCACAAGAAGCCAACAGTGGACCAGAAACCCCATAAACACACTGACAAGACGGGTGTTGAGAGACATCCAGTTTAACGAGGATTTGTGAGTTGTCATGGGCAGCTCTAGATGCACAATATGTTATTGATGAATCTGTCTTGAGGGGGCAGGGAGAGGATTTCCCAGTCACTCTTGTATTTAGGACATTGCTCCTTTCCTCGAGCACATGCAGTCAGAGAGGCGTGGTCGGAGCGTGAGGGCTTGAGCAAAGGGAAGATGTGGGATACGAATCGATCGCCTCTAAATATGAGTGTTTATTTCTGTCTGCGTGATACTCCTGTCATGATCTGCCAGCTTGCCCCGAGATATTTGTCTGCCTCCTACATTCTGAGAAACTGTCGTCCCCATGATAACGAACAAGGCGGTGATAAATGAGATAGCACATTTTGACTGGAACAAAAAAAAAAAAAAGTTAATAATGGCACTTCAATAAAACTGATGTAGAAATTTATAAAAACTTAACTGCAAAAGAAACATTTGACTTAGAAAAGAAAAACAAGGTGACAGAGCAGTCAAGGCTAAAGAATGTGCTTCGCTCAGTCGTAAAGTGCAGTTAGCATCTGATTTCACCCTGCTCCAAATCTTCTCAGTGGATGTTGTGTGTTGCTGCTGACGCAGCTGTCTTACTCTCCTCGGATAGAAAATGGAACACAAATACTCTCAGCCGCAGACACACACACTGAGACTAGATTGTGTTTCACTATAATGCATTTCTCTGTGCTGTATATACTGTGTATAAATAGCTTCTCTCTGTCTACAATGTCGCTTCCATGCCCGCAGTGAAGTTGGAAAAAGAGAATGAATGAAAGACAGGCTGTGCACTGTATTCAGTCTAAACACTGAATCATTTTATATATTCAATATAAATTATCACAAATTAATATTAGAATTTAAAATATTTGAACAGATGCAACAAAGTGAAACAGTCCAGCGAAAAGACACTGAAGTAGTTTGGTGTCGTTTGTGTTTTGCGAGGGTGAGAGCAGATGCAGTGGACATGATATGAGACGTGAGACTTGGCAGAGCTCTTATCATCATTCAATCAGCTCTCCGGGTTCGTGGTTTCAAAGAGACAAAGTGGAATGACGGGTTAAGAGCAGAGAAGAAGAAGCAGAAGAGGTGAAGAGAGATTGAGATGTTCTGTTGGTCGGAGCTTTGATCTCAGGGTAGTATAGACGCTGTTTTGTAGGAATACATTAGTTTCAACTAATATAGCAGGTCCTTTTCTGTGATAGGAAAATATAGAAAAACTAGGAAAAATCAACAAAAATAGAGAAAATAGAAAACAGAATCTAAATTGTACCTTTAAAATGTATGTAAACAACATTAGCTTCGTAAGTCTGTTTGCTAATCAGCTACATCACTGTCGAGCATGTTGCTGAGGATTTGTTAGCATGCCTCTGGAGATATAAGTGTTCATTTTTTCCTCCCTAATCTCTGTGTGTTTATTCCTTTATTTTGTGTATATGCTGTTTGGCTCTTGCATCGAGGGTTTTTACATTGTTTTCCTCCCAAAGTGAGACAAACAGTGAGTCTAGCCCAGTCTCGAGTTAGCTGTTAGCACTGTGCTAAGGTTTGCAGTTGGTACAAATATGTCTTTGACTGGGGGACAATTACAAACCAAAGTTCGTGTCGCATTTAGGGTCACATGAGTGCTGATCAGTGTGACCTCTCAGAAGGCGGGGTTTTCTTCATCGTCTTGGAGACGGCAAGAAAGTGTGCTGCAATTTTCCTGACTTTTCATGAATCACCTGATTGCGTATCGACGTGTCTTTCCTCCTTCCATTAGCTCGGCTTATGAAACTGCACAGTGTAGTTCTAATGGTGCATATGGGCACATGTATGTTTATAATATGGCGTGTGTGTGGATTTGTGTGTGTGTGAATGACTCACAAGGGTTCCCAGGGTTCATTGTTGATATGCTGAATATTTCCCCTGTCGACAGAGAGAAGGAATATTCATATGATTGATGTTTTTGTTTTCTTTGCTTGTGCAAGAAAAAAAGAAAAGATGGAAAAACAGATATAGATGTAGGCAGAACGATCAAGAGGCTGATCGCTGTGTGTGTGTGTGTGGGGGGGGTGTCTGTTTGCATGCACGTACATGTGTGTGCATGTTGCACAGGTGGGCCTGCGTCATCTCTGCAGTCAAACTTCTGCAGGCTTCTGTCAGGCAAATTAGCAGTTTGAGTAAACAGATGGCTTCCATTGGCTGGCTCATCTTCAGGACAGCTGCTCGGCAGTGATGTCAGTCAAAGTTCTCGGAGTGTTTTATATTATCTTGATGCTGATGTGACTCAGTTGCAGTGTGACACTTCAGTGAACATGATTTCTGTCAAAATGCAAAAAAAAAAAAAAGATCCCGAATCCCAAAGTGAAGTGAATTTGGTCTGTTTCTTGTTTCTCTAACCAAATTTGGTGCTTTTGTTCCTCTGTGTGTGTGTGTGTGTGTGTGTGTGTGTGTGTGTGTGTGTGTGTGTGTGTTCGCAGCGTGGACAGGATCCAGCAGCTAAGAAGAGAATACCAGCAGGCGAGGCGAGAAGGAATGGTGCCGCCTTACGAAGAGCTCGACCCACGGCGGCGAGGACATGAAAGCGACGCACACAGGGTGAGGAGCTCGGATAAACTCATACACTTATAATCACATGGAAAAGCAAGTCCACAGACACGCAGGTCAGGTGAAAGCATCACTTTAACATGTGGTCAGCCTTTCATCAGCCTGTCAATCATCAGGCTTCCATGTGATCATCGTGTGCGTACGTACACGCCTGCGTCTCTGTACGGTGTGTATTTGTGAGGTTTCAGCTATCAGAAAGATCAGTGCTTTCGCTGCGTCTGCCTGGTGATCAAGGCCCTTCCGCTGTCAGTCGCAAGCTGCCCTTTGACGTGAATGGCTCCTGTAGGCACTGAGCTGATGCGACTCGATGTGATCTGCTTTTCACCGAGGATGAGACAGAGAGGAGATAAGTAGAGATTTGACTCAGTTGTCATCCTGCAGGTACTGTTTTTCAAATCGCAGAATCATAATCACGTCCTCGCATATCCGCTCCGGAGCTCAGGCTGTCTGAGTCATGCTGGAAGAAGCTCAGAAACACATCTGTGATGCAGTAATAATGGGTAAATTATCAATGCGCTTACAAGAAATCACCTCCCACGCCGGTACCAGGTGTCACACTGCGTGACTTTGTTTGCTGCTGTTGCTAAGCAGATTTGCTGCTATTATGGAAATTTCTGGTTATCCAATTTTGTTGTAGAGTTCTGACATCTCTCTGCTACATCAGACACTGGCAATATGTCTCTTCCTCCTGACAGTTTTTTTTTTTTTTTAATTTACCATAAACATGTTGCCTCGTCACATTAAACTGCAGTTCACTTTTTAACCCTCCATCCTCCCCTGAACAGACACTGTGTTAGCTGTTAGCTCTGTTAGCTTTATTAGCTCCATTAGGTGTAAGCTCTGTTGGCTCTATTAGCTCTATTAGCCAAACACATTGCAGGGCATACAAAAACCCCTTTCATCCCATCATCTCTGTTCATCCCAAACATATTTTCCATCACTTCAAGGACGACTTGATGCCGTCAGTCTCGAGCCCTGAATAGCATAGCCTGAACTGAACTGTGCTAATTCTTATGGGTTGCTTTGATGATAGAGCAGGAGCTAAACCAAAAACCTGGCAAATGTTAACAGCTGAGTATCAGCCGAGTGATTTCTTTCAGGTTTTTTTAATTCTCTGCCAAACCGTTTGTATCACTGTTGAGTTTTTCACACTGTTTTTTTATAAAACACTTTCATTTGTCAGTGAATATTCAAACATGGGTAAAAGAACCTCCTGAAACTGACATTGACGTCATTGAAAAACTAAAATATTTATTAGCTCAGTGGACATTGAATCTCTGTAGTGATTCACACTCATAAAGCCAAATTCAGGCTCCTTATTTGGACAAATAATACAATTTTATCCTTTCAGACCCATCCTGTTAACAAAACAAGTCTTAGTCAGGCTCTTTGAGGGACTCAGTGGAGGTATCACTGAGTACAGTTTGTCTCTGCAGCCTCGTCGCTTTCAGTCTGGCTTCAAAACCAACTTTTCTGTTGTAAAGTCTGCTGCCTTCTCTCACTGCACTATGACATTTAAGCTTCCATGGCTTTTTGATGAAGAAAGAAAATCACCCTGAGCAACCAAAATGAGTTCTTCTCGAAGGAGCTAAAATTAATCTGCTATGACAAATGGACAGGTTTATTGCGGCGCGTCACAGTTAAACCACTCCACCGTGATCTTCGAGTCAGAGTCAGAGGCTTCACGTCTTTGTACCGGGCTACTGTCAGACCTCATCGAGGTGTAGTTAAAAGGAGAATACAAAATAAATAAATGTTCCTTATCGAGGCATGAAAAATGCACCTCAGGGTTTTTGTGTGCTGAGGTGGAGAGCCTTCGTTAGATCTGGGCTTTGTGTTTGTGTTACATTAACGTGCATCACAAGGAGGAGTCGCAGCATGCCGGGCCATGAATCCTCAGTGCTGCGTAAGAGAAGTGTATTATGTGCATGTGCATCAGGAAGCACAGTTAGTACAATCTAAATGTAATAATTAAATCTAATGCATGAATTCAATTAGTGAATTTAGTTACAAGAACGATGTGCCGCCACAGCGTTTTGTGTCAACAGGTGGAGTCGCTCACGGCAGCCATTCGTATCCCCGACCTCCCACTTATTCAGTGTGGTGCTTTGTGCTTCTGTACGATTGCATAGACTGCTGTGATATAGAGTTTTCTACATTTTGTGACCTACAGCAATGAATGAAAAAAAATCAGGATTTAAAACGAGCCAGACTGAAAATGAGTGAAATAGGAAGAAGGAGAATTAACTCAAATTGGGCTTTTTGATAAAAAGATCTCCACAGGCAGATTGTTGGAGAGCATGAAGGCAGAAAAGGACAAGCCGCTGGTCTTTAGCTTTGACTGTGGAATAGCTTAAAGGGCGCTGCTGCAGGACCTCAGACTTAACAGGTCAATAATGTGGCCAGGTGCCGGGCCAGGCCGTGCTGGGATAGATAGCAGGAGAGTTTTAAAGTCGACTCTGGAATGACCCAATTTAAAGAGGCCACGCCAGATTCAATGTGTCGCTTTTGCTCAACGGCTCCAAAACTTGTAAATTAAAAGAGATGAAGGGCACATTAGATTATTTGTATCTCAAGACATTAAGGCATGTAGAACAATCTTAGTGTCTTTAAAAGTCAACATAAGCTTACAGTTGAAGTTGGAATCTGAAAATTTTACACAAGATAAGATCAGTTACAGAGCTGATCAGTGGATAAATCAATTAGCTGATCATCAGAAAATTAGCCAGTGACTTTTTGCTCATTGATTAACCAAGCAGAAATGTTAAACTCTGGTTTGAGCGTCTCAGTTGTGAGCACATTTTGCTTTTCTGCATGTTAAAATAATAATAATAATGATACATTTAAGATTAAACTTAGATTAAGCAGATAAAATGATAAGAGGTCAAGGACATGAACACAGGGACAGAGAGACAATAAAGAGTAAACTGGAATAAAAGCGTCTAAATATAACGTATATGAAACATTTCCAGAAGCTTTCACACAAAAAGGGAAAAGTTTGAAGATGAGATTTAAAAGAGTTGAGAGACTCAGAGCGCCGGAGTTCAGTAGGCAGAGAGGTCCACAGTGTGGGGGCTCTGATAGCAAAAGCCTGATCGCCTTCGGTCTCGAACCGTGACCTGGGACTAGCAGGGCTCCATCCACAGATGTGAGTGGTTGACAGGGCTCGTACCAGGTCAGCAGATCAGAGATGTGTTCAGGGACAAGAGCATTTAAAGCCAGAACAGACCAGAATGGGACCCTGACATTAATATCTTTGGGTTTGAGGCCATTTGTTGGGTACAAGTAGCAGTTTAAAGAATGCTTTAGGTTCCCACTTTTTATTGACCAAACGATCTATCAGGAAAATAACCGGTAGATTAATTGCTACTGAACACACAAAAAAGTTGCAGCCTTACTCAGTATTTATTTCGGATTCATGCGGGGTTCAGCGGTGCACTGACACGAGTATCGCTTTTATGTGACAAAATGCTGAAAGCAGCGCTGAAATGTACGGCCTTTGTCATTGTTTCCACACAGTGTGTTTATCCAAAGTTATACCTGGCCCACTTTAATTCAGATCTTAAAGTCATTTGGTTTGTGACCAGCCAGGGGCAATCTCCTCTCCCCCTGCGATCGATAGCCACACATTACACCGTTCCCTGCCTCCAAATGAGAAAACTTTGTTGTTGTTTATGAAGCTGAGAAGGGAGAGCAATTAGCATGCTTCAGAGGTGGAAATTAAGTTTGAAGTTTGAAAAGGGGGGAAAAAAAAAAAAATCAAAAGGAAAACAGACCAGCAGCAGTTGCCACAGTGCCTCACAAGCCCCTCTCATTAAGGATGATGCATTTATTAATTAAAGCAGAGGCGATTATTTACCTGACTGGCTTTCTGTGGGAAGGATAGAGGGGGAAGTAATGGTTATGGAGGTGAGCCGACTGCAAACTAATTCAATTTCACTTTTATTAGTTTGTTTGTTTCTCTTTCAGACGTTTTTATTTATTTTTTTCACATAGGGTTTGCTGATTGACTATGAAAAGTAAAAGCAACGGAAACGTAAGTGCAGAGGAGAGGGAGAGAGCAGCGAGAGAGTTCCTCATGCGACGTTGCCACAGCACACTCAGTGTGTTTTTTTATTTATTTATTTTTCCCCCTATGGCTCCATTACCTTCTCATTGATTCATGGTTATGGGTTAGCTGTCTCTGCTAGCAAAATTATGCTCGCCTAAAAACAATTATCAAGCAGCAAAAGCCACACCGCAACTTTGTTTCCAAGTGAGTGCATTGTGTGCTTGTGGGTGGGTGTGTGTGTGTGTTTTGGAAGACAACAACAGACTTTCTCCCTAAGGAGAAGGGAACTAAATCAACAGGGCGCTGTTGCTGTTGTCACACACACACACAGACACACACACACACATTCGCACACAGTCCTACACACAGTGTATCGAAGCCAATTGTTACAGTGGGCGGTGTGACACAGCCTTTATTATGGAGTTTAATTATAATGAAAAGCTTTCATCTAGTTTTTCCTGTACTTTGGCCTTAAATGTGTGTTCATTTGCAGTTAGTCTTTTAATTACTAATGGCATTTTTTTACTGAGATGCAAAGTGAAATCGAGTGAAGTCTCAGATTTAGATTTAGATTTAGAAGCAGAGGTTGTCTGCTCCCCTTTCTGTACCTGTTCTAGTATGAGATTAAGGCTTGGTGAAAGTGCGCATGGTTGAAATGGGAAATGTCGAGCTGTGCGTCAACAGAGCATCTAACATTAAAAAAGAAGTTGGACAGAGTATTTGACCTGACTCAGACAGCATTAGATACTGATTCAGGGTGATTATCTCCCATCTGTCGCTGCCCTTTTTGTCTATTTTCTAATTTCGCCTCTCTCATGGTGCACTTGACAACAGTTAAAGAAGTTAAAAAGAGCCATTTAGCCGCCTAAGCCACCCCCATAATTATTGACAAGCTAGAACAAATGTGTCAGCTTGTGTGGCATTTTATCCCAATTCTAACCAATCGGAGTCAGAGTTAGGACAAGACATTGATTCATCTGCTTATCTGTCTCCATAACTCACATCATTATCTTTGTCTTCCTGTCCATGTCCTCTTTCTAATTCCTGTTATTTTAATAAATGCCCCTTGTTTACTGCCTGAAAACCAAAGCTGACTGGTGGCGGTGAGGCTAATTTCATCAGTTTTCTTCTATTTCAGCCAACCGTAAATATTCCTCCAGTGAAATGTCTTTTTGTCTAGAGGACATGTGGACAGCTGAAGTTTTGATAAACTTATCAAATTTGACAAAAAGCAGAAAACGCACATCTTTGTCCACTCGTGAGGTGTCGTGATTAAAATGACAAATGGTAAATTTTGTCATCCACCTGTCTGCTCTCCACTCTCGTCTCTGTCTCTTTCCATTCTTTTTATCGCGGGCCTCCTCTTTCCTTTGGTTTTTCTGACCTTGTAGCCTTTCACATGTTTCCAAAGTGGACTTTGACCTTCAGTGCACAGGACAAAAGCTTTTACTTCACTAAGAAGGCCTCAAAAGTCCTTCAGTCTCAGTTGAATTATTTCCACGCCATGAGTTTAAAAAAAACAAAAAGCATCGTGTCTGTTCATCATCATCTGTTCTGATGCCTCTTCATCCAAATGGACGCAAAATTGTTGTTGTGTGTCAGTTTTCCAGTGTGAAACTGAGAAATCCACAGACCCACTTTGCCCTTAAAAGCATCGACAGTACTAATAACGTGAGCCGCGTCGAGTCTTAATCCTGGACTTCAGAGATGAGCTCACTCAGCCCTCTGATGATGATGATGACGACACAGTTGCTTGGCCGAGTGGTTCTCTTGCGGCTGCATTGTTCATGCCGTGTTTGTTTTGCTGTTCGGCGTCTGCTGCAGCCTTATTCCTGTTGGACGGTTTGTGAGCGGGCCGCCGTTTGGACGTGGACTTCAGCTTACGAACCTCGCTGCAGTGCACAGGGGGCAGTCAGCTTTGTCATTCGCAGCACGGCACTCAAAATAAAGTAAATCCTTATCATGCTGGAAGTGTAATGCACTTATTTATTTTAAACAGCACACCTGAGCGGACATCTGCTTGGAAAGTTAGCACGTGAATAAATCATTTAATTGGATTGTTGACTGTTGATTTATATTTATTTTTGATCCATCCATCCATCTGTTTTCTGTATCCTGTTACTACTATTCAGCATCAGGGGCCTGGTGCATCCCAGCATGCACTGGGTGAGAGCGGAGATGTGGCCTGGCCCGTCGACGCTCTATGAAAGCGCTTACTTTGACTCTTACTTGCATAGTGTTTGCATTTGATCTGATTTGTGTACCTGGAAGACACCCACAAAGAAACTCGCAAACCCCTCACAGAAACGTCCTCCCGGGCCGGCCGTGACATCACAAGCCTCAGAAGCGGGATTTGTGAGTTTGGAAAGTAAAACTTTGCTGTTGGAAATATTTCCCCATCCACTCTCAGCAGATGTGTGTGTGTTCAGCCAGCTATTCCCTGCAGCCCTTTACTTTTTCCAGACAGCGTAATGTTCTCTCCATCTAACGAAGCTTTGAAATCAGACAGTCAGAAGGTTTTTATTTACTAATTTAATATTCCATTTCTCCTGCACTCACATAAAGACACGCACACACACGCACACATGCAGTGTGTGCAAAGTAAAGTTTAGAGCCTGGCCATAAGTCACATCTCTCTGCCATGTTTATGCCCGTAACAGTGATTTAGTTTGAATAAATCTGCACTAATTGTTCTCATTCTGGTGTCAGACACTATATTCATGGGTTGTTTTTGTTTTAGAGAGTTTAGCAAAGATGAGTTAAATTTAGAAGATCTGTGCTTCTTTAACCTATGAAATTTAAATGGTGCTCAGCCAAATTAAGTGCAAATTGAGTGCATAACAACAAAATGTTTTAATATATGTGCGAATGTAAGATGGCTGGATTTGACTTTTCTACCCTGAGCATTTAACAGTATGCATGTTTGTGATTGTTATTGATCCAGAAGTTATCCGGAGCACCATAATCTTTCATCCACCCACAAAAAGGTTCCAGTAGCAGGATTTTTCTCTTGGCTTTCCTCTGAAGGTTATCACCGGCAGGCATATTTAAAAGCAGGGGTCACTGTTGCCTTCAGCAGGTCTGGGGCATCAAGTGAAGATCAAAAATGGCAAATCGCTCCTGGTCATGACGCTGGCGGCTCAGCTGTGAATGTTGATTATAAGAGGATCTTGTATCACATCCTGTTGATCGGGACTGAACTCCCCGTGCTGTCACAGCCGTCCGGTCCTGTACTTTGTGTAGACTGCCGTGCGTGCGTGCGTTTGTGTGTCGGCTTCTCTGTTTTTATGTGTTTTCATCTTGCAGTGTGTGTTTGTGGGATTTCTCTTTGTCTTTTGGTTCAAGGTTGCAGTCCTCTGAACTGGCTCCAATATTCTTTTTCACCTTGTCACCACTCCGAGACACACACGCCATTGTCCCATTTTACAATAGAACTTGGGGACGTGCCAGCATGCGATTCCCATAACCTTTTTTATTTTTATCGTCCTTTTTCTCTTTTTTTTTTTGCTCATTTTGAACTCGCTCCTGTAAAATGGCCTCTCTCTTCTCACTTTCATCCATTTGCTGACACATTTAACATGCGCTCAGTGTGCACAACAATGCAGTGTTATGCTATTCATTCAGCTCAATCAAAATGAACCTGATGTTCAACACGTGTGTGTGTCCCATTTAATGAGAAACATGATTCCTTTTAATGATCATGACACTGTGTTTGAAAACACTGCCTCACACACACTTTAAATAGGTTAGTAATTCTGGAACACTGACACCGAGTGTTGACCTTGGCAAAGACAGAGAGCCTTTTCACAATGATAACACAATTTAGTGCCACGATCTGTGTGTTTGTGGGTACATGAGTCATGTGTATTGCCCACTGAGACCCATGACTAACAATGAACACAGCTTTTCCGTCCTGTAGAAGCAGAATAAAATAGTGCCACTGTACGGTAAAAAGAATCAGTCCCGTTGTGTTGAGTATCTTTGACCGTGAATGAAGCTTTTGCCGTTGCATTCGATGAGATTTTCATCGATTATTGTCACTGTTGAAGACTTTTCTTGCAGATTCTTAGTGTTTGTGGTTTGATTACTGAACTTGAAGCAAATATACTCAATAGGACTTTTATTTCACATGCAAGCAAGCGTTTGCTGTAAAATAAGAGCGTGGCCATCACATGATGTAGTTAATATTCTGCTCATTCTTGTCACATGCAAGTAAGCTTACAATAATACTCTTCACATACTGTACATTGTACTGTTACATGTTTTGCATTGACTGTGTTTACATGCACAAAATATTCCTGTTTTTGCCCTTATTCTGAAAAACTACTAAGCTGTTTACATGACTAATGCAATCGAATATTCTACTAATATTCCTGTGTACGTGCAGCATCCTACACAGCCTCCCTCTTTCATCCATTCGTCTTTCAACCACCTTCTTGAAAAGGTAGGTGTTGTAGTAATGGCACATATCCAAAGACTTTTTGATATCCATGTTTCCATAATGTAAAACATGGTGTGTTCATAGGTGCGTTTCTGGCTTTTCTTCTGTGCATGCATCTCTACTCCTGCTGGTTAATCAACGCACAGAGCTGACCGTAAACAAGCACTGCTGTAGAAACCCAAATTGAGATACATTTGTTCTAAATACATGTCCAAAGAAAGCTTTTAAAACCCAAATATAATAATATCAGCATACCCCATGTCTTAATGGGAAGATATTCCATTTGGAATAAAGCCTAATTTGGGAGATGTATTGTCATACTGCAGTATTCATGTGCATGTAGTCATAGTCATTAAATTAGCTCAGGTACATTGGATTTTAAGGCAAGAAAAAGAAGCAAAAAAGCTTTATGGGTGTCAGTTTGTTCACATCCACCTGTATATTGTATGAACAGTGTAGAAGAAATGGCCATTTTTATTTGTGGTCTTAGGGCAGAGCAGCAGGATAGTGATCCTAAAGACATAAACAAGGTAACCAGTCAGTGTTTTTGGCCAAACTGTGAAGCCTTCTCCATTGGCAAAGCCTCTAACCTGGACTCAAGCCAACTCAGCATGTGCTTCACTGACTGAAGACCACGAAAACACCCAAAACAACCAAGAACTGGAAAAGACTGCAGCACAGGATTAGTGTTGCACTTCCAAGGATGATACCAACTACTGATACCTCTGGGATGTAGACTTCAGACAGATTTTACTATAAGAGATGTAAGTTTATTTTAGTGTCTGAAATATTTAACTTACTTTATTTACTACATATAAAAAAAGGACTTTGATTGAACTACTTTTGGTTCAAGCTACGACTTACAGTCGTGTACTCACCTTTAAAACCGTCCAGCACAACAAAAACCGCGTCATCATACTTTCTGACCACGTTTTGTGCATAAATCTGCCTTTATAGGTAATAATTCCAGTAACAAGTTCTGCCTGGATAAAACCTGTTCTGTCGCGTCACTGCTATAAAGTCAGGCCGTACAAATACGCCACAAACCTCGAAAACAAAATATTTTGTTCATACCATGGAGTCGGACTTGGCAGATCTTTATTATTTGTCATTTTATAGCCATGCTGGGGAGACAAACCCCTTTGCCCTCCCTCTTTCCACATGCACTCTCCCTCTCTCTCTCTCACACAGAGCACACATAACCCTTCCCTCTGTGACCTCGAAACTGTTCATGTGATTTCAGCCATGATAAAATAGAAGTACCCGCGTTACCTTGGGTGTTTTATAGGTAGACAGCGGGGGAATCGAACCCCAACTCTCCATCAGAAGGAAGGGACGGCAGTAAACCTTGTAGCTGAGTGTGGCTCTTTGTTATAACAGACAGGGTTAAGAGAGCTGTTTGTGCTCTACATAAAGACTATTTTTCAACTCCCTCTCAATACATTCTCCATCTTTCCATTTTAATCTAGTTTCTCATCACATCCAGTTGGATTCGTCTTCTTTCAGCATTTTGTCTCTCTAAACCTCTGCTTCCCGTCCCTCCCTCTCCAAGAGGTCTGCGTCATTACTTTTCTATTAGATTTGGCATTGGGCAATAAAATGTTGTTGTTTTTTGCTTAGGATGATTGGATAGATCCATCCATTTACAAATACTTTATCCTCCTGTCACAGAGTTCAAGCACTTCAGAGAGGACGATGGAAAAATTGAGATAAAAGCAAACTTAATGCTCCTCGCGCAGATGTATGTACAGTGTGCAGTCTGAGAAAAGCAGCATTTCAGAAATAAAGAGAGAAGAAGAAAAAGTGAAGAGTTCTGATCTTCAGAATGCCGACTGCACCAAGCAAGGCCATATTTCTCCAGACTCCATTATTAATGCCAGCTCTGGGTGACCATAAATCCACTGGAATATACTGTACCACATCACCCAATCACCAAAGACTGCACTGCTGGCAGCAGACACACACACACACACACACACACACACACACACACACACACACACACACACACACCACACACTTGCAGACTGAAGCTCTAGTCTACTGATTTGAAGGGGATGCATTTCAGAGGCCTAATGTGTCATTTTTCGCTTAATCAGCATACAAACGGACACAAAATCAAGCGCAGCTAACAAAGCACAAGTTCAAACATGGAAAGAGACACAGATGCATGCAGTCTAGGCCAAATAGCATGCTGACACATGAAGTGCATGAGCACAGTTATAACACGCGTGCACCTGAACGTGCACTCACACACACGCTGCCAAACTCAAACAGTAAACCACAGGTTTTCTCATGGAAAAACACATTAGCACTGTTAAAAGCCGTTGCTCAGATCATATTCTCTCTGTTTCTCACTCAGTCTGAATGCAGCCGTAGTGTAATTAACTTAGATTTAACTGCGGCCCACTTCTATGAGAGGGACTTTTCTGCTGTGGGAACTTTCTTTGCGCTAAGCATTTTTGCAGAAAAGGCTCTTTATTTACTTTACTGACAGATTCGCTGAAGAATTGAATCACATTACAGATTTTACCCATTGCACAAATTGGATAAGGTTTAGTGTTTGGCATCTCTGGAGACTTCCAATGTAAATTTATCATCTGACAAATCAGCATTTTTCCAGAAACAGCGCGGTAAGACCTGTACTCCCTTACTGGCTTCAGCGAACACAAGAATGAGTGAGCGGATAAAGAAGTGAAGGCTAACAAAGACGATGTGTCAGACTGTTTGTGAGCACGTATCTGAATGACTAAGATAAGCTGGTTTGCAAAGGTTATGTGACACAGACACAGAGAGCATCGCTCTGAGGAACACACAAGCATTGCAAACACAAACTTAAACACATGATCGTACACACGTGCACACGTCCATAGTCGCACATTTGCAGACAAATACAGCCTTTGCTGTCAGACAGTGGTGTTTTTCCTGAGCGATCATGTGATTGAGCCCGATGCTGTTACTCACCATATAAGGACAAGTCGAGCCTTGGAACGTTTTAAAAGTGCTGAATCTAATGGAACAGAGAGGAAACTGGGCTTACACTGACGGTCCAGAACAACTGCGAGACAGAGAAAAGGAGGGATCAGGACAGAGAAAGTAGGAGAGGAGAGGCAAATAGAAAGCAGTTAGAGAACAGATATTTGACAAGCTTCCCTTTTTAGTGCGCAGCATTATTATTATTATTATTTTTTTTTTTTAAGTGAAGCTTTACTGTGCATTTTATCCTCAAGTGAAAATGTTCTGCACGGCATTAAAGTCAGGGAAGAGCTAATTTACTGTGAATATTCCTGAACCTTCTCCCACGTCCTTTATTATTGCCTTTACTACCTCCTCTGCCTCCCTCTTTCATCTATCTCCCACTGCTTCTTCTGCATATGTGTGTGTGTTGATGTATGTGAGCTCACCCAGCAGCAGGTCAGGAGGTTGTAATCCCCAAGTCAGACAAGATGGGATCAGTGCCGACTCAGTGGACCCAGACACATAGCTGCGTCTGCTGCCACCGACGGAGACACACTCAGACACACTACAGATATGATATACATCCTCTCAGTGGCTCGGTCAATAATGGAGATACTCTCTTGCTCAGACATTTATTGTTCCTCTGCTCTCCCACATTCTGTCTCTTTTCCGTCCCCATGGACCACTGCGCCGTTGAACTGAACTAACACACACACACACACACACTGAGTCGTGAGGTAATCTTAAGCAAGGTTCGGTGGTTATGACTGACTGGAGCAATTAACGACTGACTCATTGTCAGAGATTTGGAGCCATTAACAGTTAAATCATTCACACTGACTGGCTGAGTAAGTCAGTGTGTGTGTGTGTGCGTTAATGTGTGTGTGGGTGTGTGCTGGACTGGGGCGGTGTAATGGCGAATGTAGTAACTGAGAAAATGTAAAGAAATCTCCAAAGTGATTCCAGGTTGAAGAATAATCAAAACCCTGTGAAGGTGTCTTCCATAGAGGCTCATTATGCTGTGTGTGTGTGTGTGTGTGTGTGATATGTGTGCGTGTGTGCGGTGAGAACTTAACTTCAGGCCCATAGGAGAGCAGCTAGCCAAATGCATAACCGTTTTGAGTCAGACTGCTCAAAGCCAAGTCACACAGCCTCCATTTGAATTGGCTGGAGAACAGTAGAAGGAAACCTGGTGTTGATAGAGATCCACACACACGCACACACACGCACACACGCACATACACACACTCTCTCGTGCACACACATCATCCAAGCGAGTATGAACACCAAAAACAACACGAAGCTGACCTACAGTGAGCGTGCTTCTGTCACCCTCGTGCAGCAGAGACTCACCGCACCGATAGAACTGCTGCCGTTCTCTGCAAAAACTTGATCCAGGAAATCTTGGAGCTCACATCTGAGAGTCTGCCGCGTAGTTCTGAAAATCATAACCGAGAGTGGCGCTCCTTTGTAGGATCATACAGTAAATGGATGTTTGTGTAACGAGGGTAAATGTTATGACTGTTGGAAAATGAATGAAAATGAATCCTCTTATGGAAAGAACAGAAGCTCTGTTGACGTGGACACCAGACCACAGATTTCTGTTTTTGTTTTGCATTTTCGAAAAGTTCATCACAACTTCACAGAGATTCAGGTTGCAGTCATGCCTGAAAAAGAAAAGCTCACGTTTGAGAAGCTTGAACCGGAGCATCTTTGATGCTTTCAAAGTTAATTGAATGATTATCTATCATCTTAATAGTTGCTTAATCATTTTCCTCGATCAGCTAATCAATTAATCGGCTCATTGTTTCAGCTCTCGCCGTGACCCAGTTTACATGGTTTCCCCCAGGGGCCATCAGTAACAAACACGTATGTCATGAGGTTTTGGTATGTAGGAAAGCAATGTATTTTGCACATGACACATGGACAAACATTTTCATTTTCAGTACACTACACAGATGCAGTGTCGGGAAAGTTCACTTTCTACATGAACTAGTTCAAAGTTCAGATTTTAAAATGACGTAGTTCATAGTTCTTTTTTTCCATATGTTGCTGCGAGTTATTATTTTTCAAAATTATTGCCACAGCCCACATAGAACCACAGACAGCAATTATTTTATCAGTGTTAACACTGTAACTATGTGTCAGATTTCATCTTTCATCCCACCAGGGTTTACATTAGCATTGAGGGGGCAGCATTTCCCTGCTGTTGCTTTAACGCTTTGTTACTGTCCATTCAGTCCACACTAGCAGCAGCTGCAGCTTTCACCCCATGTGACTGAAGTGCGGATTTTCTTGCAAAGTTTGCACAGAAATGTAAGATTTCCCCATCCTCACCGACCTTGTCCTAAACTCGTTTAAATGATCACACGACGCCTCCTTGCTGCTTTTTGTTTTGATGACGTGTGCGGCGGTGCGACACTGATGGCCGGTGTTGCCAAATTGGGTGTATTTCCGCTACACATTAAGGCCTGTTTACGGTGTGTTTTAGCCGGGTTTTCAGATTTTTATAGAAATCTGGCTCCCTATTGAACGAAGTTAAACTGAGAGCGTGCCGTTCACAGACACCAGAATGAACGAGTTCACAGTTACGTTCATCAGGCAGTAATACAGTACGTTCAGTTCACGTTCGCCCAAAATATGAACAAGTTCATGAACTATCGTTCAGTGAACGCGTTCAGGCACAACACTGCACAGATGAAACAGTCACATACAATCAGCCCACAGATAGAAAAACACCAACTTCCAGGTCACCAGTTCGTCGACCTCGGAGAACACAAAAGATGTTTTTTTTCTCCAAATTAAAATGTCAAGACAAAAAAGGTAAGTGAACAAAATCAGTACTGCAAAAAGCTTTTCCCCACATGTGAAGTTGTGCTTTTCAGATAATGAAATGATTCAATAAATAGTACTTTGAATAAATAAATGACATAATGTGATAATGAAACCCGCTGTCAGCCCTGTGCACATGCTGCTCATTATTGCCCATAATAATGTGGTGACCTACTGGTGGATCAGACAGGGCCAGAAAACACGAGGTCATTTGAGAGAAGAGAGGGGGCGAAAACTGAAAGAATGAGATTTAATTTGAGGAAATGAGAGGACGGTTGAAGAGAGTGAGATGTCGAATTCATGAAGGGAAAATGAGAAGGGAGGTGAAACAGAGGAAAAACACACCGGAGCAAAGTCAACAAATGAGAGAGCGATGGGCAGAGTAGTTCAAAACAAGCAGAAAGAATGAGGTGAGGAGGCAGATAACATCACGAAATAAATATAGACGGTAAGTGGAGGAGGTGAAATGGAAAGCATGAGTAAGGCAGATGGATGGAGGGAGAGAGAAAAAGACCGAAAAGGGAGAGTTATGCATTGGGTCATTATGGAGGAATGTTAATATGATTAGTGAATGACTCTGACCTCGCTGTCTGGAGCTGGTGCCTGGCTGGTCTGATGACTGCTGAATGTCTGTTACACACACACGCACACACACACACACACACACACACACACACACACACACACACACACACACACACACACACACACACACACACACACACAGTGCACGCAATAGAATACAAGGATGAAAACATGCGCTGGACACATATGCCAAATCACACGCACACTCACACACACACTCACAGTGCACGCAAGAATGAACACACGCTTGCACATTAAGTCAGAAGTCAGGAAGCATGTTTGAATGCACATATTTTCTCTTAAACACACACACACACACACACACACACACACACACACACACACACACACACACACACACACACACACACACACACACACACACAGACTCTCTCACTGGCATGTGTGATTTATGCCTTCTTTCTGCCAACAGCACAGAATGAGTCAACATGTCATGACTTATTATCTGTTTTAACATGCATGATTCCCTACAGTCTGGCCTCATGACGTGAGGGTCAAGATCCAGAACTGGTCATGGATCTGTGGATGCCGGGTCCCCGCTTGACAGCTTCAGCAATTTGTTTTGTGCATGAGTCCCAGGGTTAGAGACAAAATGTAGGCCCTGACATGAAAAACTGAAGAAGCCCTTATTCTGTTATTTAATTGTCTGCACATGAGCAGCTAACCTCGTCAAAGTTTATGTTGAGCTACCACAACGAGATTTTTGCTTCTGTTCTTTGTCATTTAACAAAAGTAACCTCTGCCAAGTGCCTGCTTCTTTTATCATACCTTTCTTCCGCTGACAAAAATGGTCCCTGGGCCATGTTTGAATATTCAAGATCAACGCGATGCGAAGCGGTGGGCCTCGGGTGTGCACACCGTGTGGCTGTCTCCAAGCAAAGCTGCTATTTTGGTTCATGTTGGTGCAGGAGCCCAAATTGAAAAACGTCAGGGTGGGGTATAAATCGGAGGTTCTGGTGATTAATAAAGTCACTGTCGTCCAGTCACAACACGGGTCTCATAGCTTTGAGACTGGGCAGGAACAGCAGCTCAATAAATCGAAAGATGCTCTACAAGCAGTCATGTTGTTGTGTGGACAGCGGCACAGTTTGGACACAGCACAACAAATCTACAGCCAGAAGCAGATGGTGTAGGTTTTAATATATTTATACAACACTGATACAAATGAATAATAAAATAAATATTGATGAAGCCGTTTATACGGCTGCCAGTCAACGCTATTTATACCGTCATAATCTCATGTCGTAAACGGTCCCCTCGCATTGTAAAACGTGATGCAGCAATGCTTGCATCATTATGCGTTTCAAGAATAAAACATGCAACACCAAAAAAAGAAAAAAGAAAGTTGGAAAAGTTGTGACACATTGCTTTAATCTGACGTCTCCCACACGAACAGACAGAATACTGAATTATAACCCATCAGTGTGAGCGCCTAATGTGTGTGGAGGTGGTTATTCTGTAGCAGCCTGGTGTCATTTGTGTGTGATTTAATCAATATAAACACAGTGGAGTGCAGAGCATAATGGCACTGTGCTCACATTTTACACTTCTGACATCAGAAGCTTCAGATTTAATGAACGCGTCTGTCCGGCTGTCTTCAGGTGGCTGCACATTTAATGAACTGGGGGAGAAACTTTTCTTCCAGGGCCCCAAATGTGGATTTAGCAGCCAGTGTCTGACCCTAGTGACTACGGCTCCTCTTGTGGTAACCGCTTCACAATCGGACCCGTTCAGCGTGTTGTTGTTGGACGGCCTGTAACGTGAAACAGTAGCAGGGAGTGTGATATCTTTGCATAAACACATTCCACCTTTGACGGCACAGCTGACATCTGTTACATGGAGGTAAAACAAAAATGCCGTGGTCCTACCAAGCATCAAAAATGCTGAAATGTGAGCATTGTGGCAGTCAACTGGAACGACACAGGTCAGATGATGGTGGAGCACGGTGCCTTAGTGTCATACCAGGAAGGTCCCGGTTCAGATTTTACGTGTGGAGTTAGCATTCTCTCTCTGTTCTTGCATTTATTCTGGATGCTGTGATTTCCTCACACGGTCCAGACACTTCCAGGCAAATCTAGATCGCCCTTGTCTGGGCTGTAAGTGTTAGCCCTGCGATAGTCAAGCATCCTGTCCTGGTGTACCCTGCATCAAGGCTCCAGCTCAAATATGGACCTACACAGGAGTGTAGAATAGTTTCTACTGTGTGTTGGTAGAGATGTGGGACCAATAGCCATGGTAGTTCCTTAGCTATGAAGGAAAATATAAATACACGTAAATAGCTTTTTACAAATCATAAAACAGCAAAAACACACATTATTGTGCCCTGAGCAAGCCCAATAAATCAAGACACAACGCACACAATGGCCACTGCTCGCCGAGATCCAGTGCCTGCGTGTGTTTTCATATGGTTCTTAGGCATATTCAGCAAAGGGCCATATCAATATCACATGCAGAAATAGAAATGATCCTTTAATCTAGTGTGAAAGCCTCTCTTGTTGCAGCGCTGTTGGCAGAAATGGCTGGAATAATACAGTTTACTATGTAGAGGTCACATTCTTGGAAAACCTATTTGTGGTCATGGTCATGGTTGTGTGTTTAGCTGTGTGTGTGTGCGCGTGTGTGTGTTTCAGGTTTAGCTCATGCGTCTTGATGTTACATGTTATCAAATCTAGACTAATGTTTAGCTCTCATGACTTCTATTCAGGCTTTGATAAAGATGCCAACAGGCAAATACAGGAACACACACACACACACACACACACACACACACACACACACACACACACACACACACACACAAAGCCTCATCCATGTATGTGTGCAAAGAGTGATGAGTTTTGGTCCAGTGGAGAGTGTTATCAACAGTGGCCACTGCACTGTGCACAGGACAGATAGCCAACCGCTGTGCGTGTGTGTGCGCGAGTGTGTGTTTGCTCGCGTGCATGTGCATGTTTTTCCCCGATTGTTGGCTCAGCTGTGTTGTTGAGGACATACACACCTCTAAGTGTCAAATATGTGTACCTGCGAGCGCACTGGATGCAGTGTGTGAGCGGGCGAGGATAAAGTGTGAGCCCGCGTGTGTGTATTTGGAGATTGTCAGCGATTCTTCGAGCAGCATGCAGCTCTCGAGCTTCTGAGGGGGAAAATATGTGACGTTGAAATATGGTGAGTCATCTGGTAGATAAGCAATGCTGAGAGATGGGGAGGAAAGGATGGGAGGCAAGGAGAGGGGGAGAGATTGAGAGTCATACAGTCGGAAGAGTCAGTGAGTTCCTCAATAAGAGCAGGTTTAAGGGAGTCTGGGTGTCAAAAGAGACTGAGTGAGCGAGCGGGAGAGGGAGTCACCTGAAAGTCATATGGGGAAACAGAGAGTGTGCTGGAAAGCCAGAGAGAGGAAGATCAGGAACACCAGCATGCCCTTTTAACCTCCTGGTGAATACTTCAAAGCTGCAGCACTACTGGTGTCATTGTTTTATATTAGCTACCCCCGAGGTAAGACACTGCAGAGGTAATTAAGGTATATATGTGACCCACCACGAGAAAACCAGCAACAAGTCGGCCCGGCGCAAGTCGTGTAAACAAAGAAAAATCTTCAATCAGCTGCACGTTAAAAGGGAACCACGTGGCTGCTTATGCAGCTTCTGGTTACGCTGACGCAGATCTCACTTCTGATTCTGAACCCGAAATAGAAGACGAAACTGAAGAAATCGACGAGAGCGACCGCATTACACTGGAGAACATCCCTAATCTACAGCTGACCTTAGCTGAAGATGAAGATGAATCTTCTTCTGTAGAAACTACACTTTCAGAATCTGTCAATAACTCAAAATGCCCCCGGGAGACTTGTTGCTGGTTTTCTCGTGGAAATATACATTCTTTTAGTCAGATTCATAAATTCATGCTTGTTCTGTTCCATAAATCTCAGTCATTGTTTAACTGGACGCGTGTGCATGAGCGTCTCCCACAGTTCACCGTAAACGAATGGCGAAACGCTCCTGATCATATCAATACTTCAGCCTGTTCCACCACTAGAGAGACTTCTCAGTGTCAAGAAGTGTTATATCACTGATCAGTGTGCAGTTCCAGCAGTGCCAAAGCAGCTATAGTTTAGCTCCATAATGTGACCATATGCAGCATCATTAATTTATCACATGTAACCTACAAACCGTCATCGGTGGTAATATCCTAATCGTCATCATTAAATGTCAGAAATCTCAGCGTCATACAGAAAATGGGTAGAATTAGGAAGTAATCCCAGTTTATTTTATGGGTATTGATGTTTAGTTTAATCAAATCTAGATTTCTATTTAGCTCTCATGACTTCTGTTCAACATTTGAGAAAGCTGCCAACAAGCAAACAAAGTCACACACAGCCTTGTCTAGGTGTGTGTATGACTTGTTTTGTTTAGATTTAACGCTTTGCATGGATGTTGCATGTTTGTACAGCGTAACACCCTGCATTAAGAGATGCATGTATTCATACAAACATACCGCTTATACATTTTTCTGCTCATATTTGTTTTATTTATCACCTCTCTCTTGTATTTCCCTGTCGGCCTGCGCCAGTAAAGCCAAGTGAAATTGCAATTGAGAGAGATAGCGAGGGTGAAAGTGTTATCTTTAAACACGGGGAAGAGTGTGTGTCAGGGAGAGATTCAGTACAGAAAAAGAGGAAATTTAAGTCACATGCTGAGATTTTGAGAGAGCGGGAGCTTATGTAACTGTGGCATTTCAATACGTCTGCCTGAAACGCTGACTGAAAGAAAGTCAGTTTCACTTAATGTTTTTTTTTTATGTGATAAAAAAATAGACATACAGCTAAAATGCTGGCAGTATTTTCACTTTGAATCAGTGTAACTAGTGAGGCAAGGAGAGCTTTTCAAGCTCCACTCTGCATTTTGAGGTATTTTCCCTACACAGCTCTCTGAATTTTTTCCAAGCCAGTAACATTTAGGCCTTTCCATTTAATACTGAAAATTTCACCGTTTGCCAACTTTTCTTTTGAGTGCTCTTCAATAAAGTAGGCTTAATGGATTAAAAAAAATAAAGTAACTTGAGTTGCAGCTGGACCGCTGCTGTGTGTAACGCATCCCATTAACAGCCGCAACCACGAGCTACCGCAGCACGAAAACTGATTTTTATCATAAGATGTAAAAAGCTGGTGTTGTGCTGATTGACTTTGAAGGTTTTGCAGGAAACTTTCTGTGCTAAGAAATCAAGAAAAGGTAGTCTTCATCTTCAGATCTCGCACTTTGATTTCCTTTGTGTTTCTTCTACCAGCGATGAAATTCTCCTATTGGTCGCTTTTAAATGGAGAGATTTGTCTCCAACTGCTAACTCGAAACTAGCCAACCTCTTCAGTGAAGATGTCTCAATAGAGTTTGGGAATTCAGGCCAAGTCTCTCTCTCTCTCTCTCTCTCTCTCTCTCTCTCTCTCTCTCTCTCTCTCTCTCTCTCTCTCTCTCTCTCTCTCTCTCTCACACACACACACACACTCTCTCTCTCTCTTCCTGTTCCCCTCTCCCTCTCTGTCCTCCCATCTGTGAGTTCAGATGAACAGAAGTCTCCCGGGGCTTTTCATTGGCCGAGCTCCACACTAAGAGCCGAGCTAATTGGCCAGCTGGGGCCCAGCCGGTTGTTGAAGACAGGGCATTGGCCGAGAGAGGGGTCAAGTGACATGTCATTGGTCAGATTGGCCGGTAACCTGGCAACACTTCAGGCTTTCCCTCTTGAGAAAAGCCTGGTGAGAAAAAAAACAGGGAAAGACTGTTGAGCATCATTTGGCAGCTGAAAAATTGTTAGTTAATTTGCAGCTTTTTAGTGGTGTAAAAGTGTATTTGTGGGTGTTGCAAGTCCTCGCAGTCCTTGTGTGAATTTGCACATAACCCTCAATCATGAGGTCCCAAAATGTTGGAGGCACTTTGTCACCTTCAGCTTTACCAAAGTATCAATCCAAACAGGCTGGAAAACACAGCCAAGCGCTAATCACTGCTTTATCTGATGGTTAATGAACAGCCCTGAATGAAGCTCCCTGTTTTCCTCTCTTCAGCTTTCCTTCTGAATCCAACTGCCACTGTTCACCTTCCCTTCCTCCATTCGTCCTCATCTAGTTTCCCTAGTTTACCACCGTTTTTCCATCCTTCCAGTCCTTAATGTATGGAATTTGCTTCCTAGATCATTCACAAAATTGGAGGCTTCTCACAGTCGAACAAGTGCATCAAAAAATGTTCATGTTTTCCCATCTGGTAACCTTTCAGAGCAGTGTCTCTGTGTCAGTGCCCTCCAAAACCATGACAGTTAACAGGGCTGTACAGTGCGACAATTTCTCTCGCATTTGCTACTAAAAATCATTTAAGTGCGATGGTGTTGCCCTGGTATCATGTCTAAAAAAATAGTGGGGAAAACTAGGCTATATTACTGTCTCATGTCCTATTCGTCAGTTGTTGGAACAATGCTCCATGGGAGTTGTAGTTCTAAGTGCATACTGTCCTTCTCAATCCGAATAAAAAAGAACTACATTTCCGGGTAAACGTTCCCGCCCTCGCTGGTCTGTGCCGGAAAACCGCGACTTTTGTATCATTTTTGTGACAAACCAACTGCAACAACTAAGAATAACAAGAAGACTGAACCAAAATGAAGAGGTATTTTTCTGTAGTTTCTACCTCGGTAGGTCACGACAACGAGGATAAAAGACGCCGGAAAATATCACTACTACAGCATTTACGGAGTCTGACGCTGAATCTTCGTCACTCGTCGCTTCTTCATCGGACTGGCCTGTCTCCTCAGATACAAAAATGAATCGATTCAACCCTCAGTGGTTAAAAGATTTCACCTGGCTTGCATACGAGCAGACCAAAAAGGCAGTGTTTTGTAAGTATTGTATGGCGGCAGGCAAACAGACGGCCGTATCTAATTCAGCCCAGCACAGACAGTTCACTGATGCGCATTGAAAATATAACACTGTTGATTTTTCATGTTTAAAAACGTTTAAATTCATCCTGTTGTGTCCAGGTGAAGAAAAATGAAGGTTCAGGAATCAGTCTAATTGTAGCTCAACATTGTTAGAGTTTCTTATCAGTATCAAATTAGTGCTACTAAAATTTTTAACTTGCTATCACCAGTGCTACCACCTAAAAAAGTAAGCGTACAGCCCTGGTTAAGATCCATGGTCAAAATAACTTTATTTAATTCCAACCAAAGTGTAAATTATTCCAATTTATTCAAATGCAACAGAGCCTCATTTTAAACTATAGACTCATGTCTGCACAGATAACTGGTTCCTCTGTTATCAAAGAGAGCATCCTTTTCAGATAGGACAACAGGGCGTGCAGTTGGTCACATGGTCTGCATTTTCAGAACATCCACCCGCTGATTAGAAGACATCAAATATGTCAGTTCACAGAAAGTGACAGCGGTTTGGTTCGGGTTACAGAATACTTGTGGTCGTGTTTCAAAGAATCTGAAGTTGACATTTGGAAGGAGATGAGATGCGGACAGCGGTTTTCCCTGTTATAGTCACACCCCTTTGGTTTTCTGCCGCTACAACATCACTCTGCTTACCTCCAGCTTTGCTTCTCAGAGACAACAGCCATCATTCAAAAAGCCACAAGAGCTTTCCCTGTCAGGAAAACACATTTAAAGCTTGTGAACAAATGACCGATGCTGTCCTTTCTCTGGTGAGGACAGTCTCACACAGTCAGAGAAAGAGAGACACGATCGTTCTCCCTCTGTCTCTCTCTCACTGTAGGTTAATATCTATCCACCTCCACCTTTTTTATTAAGTAGCAGAGTGAGCTAATCCACAGGAAATGAGAGGTGGAGGTTAGTCACCAAGATTAGTCTGGTCCCAGGACATCAAACGTTCCGTTCCCACCCAGGAGATAATCATAGCCAGGTTAGCCAGGAAATTAAGCGACTGCCTTTCAGAGGGTTTCTAATCCCCGTCTTGCTCTCTCCTTACGTTTCTCTTTCTTTCCCACCCATCCTGCTTTCTCTAATTCTGTCCCCCTCCCCTGCCCATCCCCCTTCTACACCACCTAAGTCCACGGCCCGGCCAATCTGCAACAGACTGCTTGTGTCTGCAAGAAAACTTCCATCTCCATTTCTTGGAGGGTATTTGATAGATGGCACTATCCACCCCTGTACTGAAGGTAATATCTGACCCTTCAGCCAAGTCAGAGCTCTCAGACAAATTGAAAACTGCTCAGTGATGTTTCTCATCTCTATGTCGGGATTTAGAGCATTTTGTGCTTACAACATGCAGTCATTGCACGGAGAGTGTAGTCTTCCTACTGTGTATGCTCGTCTTCACACCTTATCAGCCCAGCCATTTAAAATACATCATGAAAAATAGGTAACGTATACATTAACAAGCTTTTTTTGTTGTTGTTGTTTTGCTCAATTTCGCATTTCTTTTCATCTGAGACCCTCAGAAAGAACACCTCATGGTGGGCTTTGTGTGTCTGCATGTGTGCATGTCATATCACACCCATCATATTACATGGATGCAGGTCCACAGACTGAACAAAAGCTCGGCGTTGCAGGTGGATTTCAGCCTCCTTTCACGGCAAAATCAAATAATGCCTCCATTTTCACATGTGCACGGTCATAGCTATCACATAAAAACACAAA